>NC_034596.1:87736385-87741786 GCF_900095145.1 Mus pahari | reverse complement strand
AAAACTCACTCTGTATACCAGGCTGGCCTCAAACTCAGAAATTCACCTGCCTCTGCCTCCCAAGTGCTGGGATTAAAGGCATGTGCCACCACTGCCTGGCTCAAATCACCTGTTAAACTCAGTCAGGAAATATCAAGTGTGGCTATAGAAGGACATTTTCCCCATTGGCCTTCCTTCCATAGCATTTAAAATGTCTTCTTATATAAATGTCTCTGGCACATATTTGTACAATTAGTATATACATAGACTAATTCATGTAACCTAAGACTGACTGAAATACTAGCAATATTTTTTTTCTTCAGAACACAAACAGTAATTTTCTTAATTCAGTTTAGTCTTTTCTCTCTCCATCCCTAGATTTGGAAGCTTCAGTGATAATGAAAGATTTCCAGCTGGGGTTGGTTGTATGTGTATATTATATGTGTATATTATAGAAACTTCAAGTGTTTTTGTTTTCCATATGACCTTTAAATGGCTCTTAGCTAACCCTTCCTGTATTCCTTCTCCCTCCTTCTCCTTGTCTGTTCCTCCCGTTCCAGTCACATCCCCAACCGGTGCATCCATACTACTTATGTTATTTCTCCTTCCTTGGGATTTCCATCATGCCCTACCCTGCTCCCTGTCCCTTACTCTTTATCTAGCTTCTGTGATTATATAGATTGCAGCATATCCCTGACTAAACAACTATTTCATGCCATGGATGTGTACATGTATGTGGATCAGTACCATTTAGCCATGAAACCAGCTTCAATAGTCCACAGTAAACTTATGTGTACATTTCTATGTATTGGCAAACCACAAACAGGGTGGTGCCTTAATATGGTAACACACCTATTATCATGATGTTTTTAAACTACCATGCTAACCATCATTAAAATATTTATTTCAAAAGGAATACATGAGAGTTATATAAAAGTATTTCTGACTTGTTATTTGAATATTTCAGGAGTTTATGTTCTGCTAAAGTTTATATCACAGCATTAAATTGGAATTGATTCATCATTGGAAGATTTCTAAATTCCATCTTTATTGGGAGCTGAAAATACCTCTTGATATTACTTTTCCTTTGTTAAGCATGTGATAATGTCCTAGCACAAGCCACCAGCCATTCACTAACACATATATTGGCTCTGCAATCTCTGTTTGTTCAGTAATCTCTGATCTTGGACAAATAACTCCATCCCTTTAGTTAATAGGGTGTTAACAATAATAATTTAAATAAGTTGCCATCTAAGCCCTAAACTGAGTATAATTTATTGCTATATGAATTTAGCCACAGTTAGAACATGCTGGTCATTTTACACAGTGTGGGCTATCTGGGAAAGAATGAGAAAATCTCAAAGCTGAACATATTTTCTCATTGTGGTTGTCTGTGTAGTTCAATTTTAGAGAGAATATCTTGGGATTACATGTAGATCTAACTGTGAAAATGAGCCCACAATTGAAAGCAATCATGTGCTTAAGGCAGATTCATTAATTGTATAATTCCTAAAAGATAAATGTACTCACAATACTTTTAAGTAAAAATAAAAGAGACTTTTACATTTTGAAGGGTAGATGCTTATAATTGAGTATATAATTAAACAAACACCATTTGCTCTTGTTACTTATTTAAGACATATTTATTGGGTAATTATTATGAGCTACCTCAGCAAACAACAGAGCTAGGATGGTCAGCACATACTACACTGTTAATCCTATCCTATGGATGTTACATTCTATATAAAATTTTGTCAAAAATGTCTCTACAATTAAGTATGCTGTGTTAACCCCCAGAAAGCAGTGAAATGTTCATTTATGCTAGAACTGTGAGATGGTTTACAATAAAAAATCAAATGAATGTTCTTATTTATTTTTTAGCTTTAATTATATAAATGTTATAATAAATGTTTGCTCTTAATCCAAGGGGTAAAGTAGAGGTTATAAATTTCACTTTATAGATTTAAACATATTATATTTTCATTACAAAGCCAATATAAATCAAAACACGGTCTGCAGAATAAAACTCGCTATGTACTGATTCATTCCTTGGGCTCCTATATTGCGACAGTCTTTTGATACCTCCGAGGAAGATGTTGAATGCCAACAGCTTTCACTGATATTGTTACTTATTTAAATATTTTGACTAAAGCTATGGAGATCTTCACATTTGGCCAGAATAATGACCTCTGCCAATTCTCTGACTACTTAAAAATACAATATCAGTTTAACTTTCTTTCACTTCTAAGACAGGTATCTGAAGTGGTATTTATTAAAATCAAAGCTTAAAGCTTCTGATGAAAATTTTACACAATCAAAGGGTCTAGATGAGAAACACACATTTCCCTTCTCAGAGGACATGTGAGCAAGAAAAATTCTACAAATCTGGCATGGTGAGTTTGTTTGTTTGTTTGTTTGTTTTTTGTCATACATCAAATATCCATGGACACAAATATGCATCTATCCATTATACTGTACAGGGTAATTATTTTCTTGGTAATGTTACAACCTAACATATGCATGCTTTGTTCATAAAGTGTGAAGATTTTTAGCTGATTTTACAATGAGTTATCTCTTTTGGACCACATGGTACATACAGATAACTATCACTTTTGATTATTACACATACTCTGCAAAGGTTAAAAAAATAAACTAAAAATATGGCTAATATATAATGTTATCATTGTATATACTATACAATATTATACAATATTATCAATATAATATATATATATATATATATATATATATATATTATACAATAGTTTCACTGCAATGAAGGTAATAAATGCTCTAAGTCATTGTAAAGGTATTGACAATTAAGATACCATCTCCTTTGCCAAATCATGATTGTTTACATATTTAGTTACTTTATGCTAAGAAGGCATTTTATTGAATATATAAAAACGTAATATTGTAGACTGCTTAGTTGGAAAGTGTTAGAGTACAAGAAGGTCTTGTAAGGAGTCTTGCCATAAACCCACCAGAGACCCAGTACTACTTACCAATTAGTCATGCTCTCTAAAAGTCTTTAAATATACCTTCTCACATGCTCAGCTTATGATGTTCAAGAAGCCATCAAAGCGGTAAGGTGGGAGCAATGAGAAGTGCTCTGCTATGAGTTTTCAACAGTTAATTTTCCCTTTCCTTTTTTTTTTTTAATGTATTTTTCTTTCTTCTTTTTTTTTTATGTCTAGAAACCTCTGTTACACAGTGAAGATTAATAGCCATATATGACAAGTGATCATTTCAAATGTTAAGCATCACTGATAAGCTAACCATCTGACAACTGGAGAAGCTAGTGGGGAGAAAGCATTCTCTGTCACAGACCAATGATGCGGGAGATAGGCAGATCATTTGGTTTCAACTGCTCAGTTCCTACACATGCTCACTGGAGTTGCCTCAGGGAAGAGAAAGCAACAGACAGGGAGTGAACTCTGTGCCCAAAGCATTTATCACCTGTTTGGAGATATGAAGACAGTGAAGGACGGTGCATGATAATTGCTGCATAGAGAAAATGATGACTTTCGTGAAGTCATTTTTTAAAACCTACCTACAGCAATTTACTCAGGAAGGTATTGCTCTATCTTTGGCCCTGTAATTTTGTCACTCTGCGTGAACAAAGATGTGGCTCCTTAAGCACAGTTCTTTTCTGTTATTAATGAATTACTTATTTATATACATCCCAAATGTTGCTGTCCTTTCTAGTTCCCCCTCTTAGATTTCTTCACCTATCTCCCTTCTTCTTCACCTCTGCAAGGGATCCTCCAGGTATTGCCCTCCCTAGGGCGGGCATCCAAAACTCTACAGGATTAGGCACATTCTTTCCCACTATTGCCACACAAGGCATCCCTCTGCTAAGTATGTGCCTGGGGCCTTGGACCAGCCTGTGTATGCTATTTTGTTGGTGTCTCAGGCTCTGTGAGCTCCAGGGGTCCAGCTTAAGTGACATTGTTGATCTTCCTATGGGGTTGGCTTGCTCTTTAAATCCTTCAATTCTTCCCCTAGCTCTTTAGTAGGGTTCCATGACCTCAGTCCAATACTTGGGTTTCTGCATCTGTTTCTGTCAGCTGCTGGTAGAGCCTTTGAGAAGACAGCCTTGCCAGGCTCCAGTCTGCAAGCACATGACATAAGTAATAGAGTTAGGAATTGGTGCCCGCCCATGGGATGGATCCAAAGAGGCCTGGCCACTGGTCGGTCATGCCTTCAGTTTCTCCTCCTTTTTTCCACTGCACTTCTTTTATACAGGATGAATTTTGGGTCAAACGTTTTTTGGTGGTTTGCTGTCTCCATCTCTCCACTGGGGGTCCTGTCTGACTACTGGTGTCTGTTTCTTCGGGTTCCATATTCTTACTGTTGGACAAATGGGTACACATTTAGCACAATCCTTTTTAAAGTACAACTCTACCCTACACAAAGAGCAACAGACAACTAAAGAATGATGGAACTGAGAGAAATGGTCTTTTCTGAGAGAAGAGCACATCAAATGAATAACCAATACCAAACCAGTCAGCCCTGAAAACATGCTTACTCCTAATATTGTAGGAACCAAGTAGATTATATTTAAGATATATGAAGAGTAGTTTGGGCAGAAGGTTTACAGGGAGGAAAGGGAACAGGAAATGATAAAATTATAATCTCAAGAAGTAAAAGAAATATATTTTAAGTATAGAAATACTGAAAAAAGGCACATCTCAAGAATAGCAACATCAGTACCATATGGGAATATATTGAAAATGTGTGATGCTGGTGAGGATGTGGAGAAAGATGGAACACTCCTCCATTGCTGGTGGGATTGCAAGCTTATAAACCACTCTGGAAGTTCCTCAGAAAATTGGACATAGTATTACCAGAGTTTACAGCATATATCCAGAAGATGTTCCAACTGGTAATAAGAACACATGTTCCACTATGTTCATAGCAGCCTTATTTATAATAGCCAGAAGCTGGAAAGAAGGCCATGTCTCTCAACAGGGAATGGATACAGAAAATGTGGTGCATTTACATAATGGAATACTACTCAGATATTAAAAACAATGAATTTATGAAATTCTTGGGCAAATGGATGGATCTGGAGGATATCATCCTGAGTAAGGTAACCCAGTCACAAAAGAACTCACATGATATGCACTCACTGATAAGTGGATATTAGCCCTGAAACCTAGAATACCCAAGATATAATCTGTAAAATACATGAAACTCAAGAAGGAAGACCAAAATGCGGATACTTTGCCCATTTGTAGAATTGGGAACAAAACACCCATGGAAGGAGTTACAGAGACAAAGTTTGGAGATGGGAGGAAAGGATAGACCATCCAGAAACTGCCCCACCCTGGGGTCCATCCCATAATCAGCCACAAAACGCAGACACTNNNTATTGCATATGCCAGCAAGATTTTGTTGAAAGGACCCTGATATAGCT
>NC_034596.1:87720507-87736338 GCF_900095145.1 Mus pahari | reverse complement strand
TATGTAGCAGAAGATGGCCTAGTCAGCCATCATTGGGAAGAGATGCCCCTTGGTCTTGCAAACTTTATATGCCCCAGTACAGGGGAATGCCAGGGCTAAGAAGTGGGAGTGGGTGGGTAGGGGAGCAGGGAGGGGAGGGTATAGGGGACTTTGGGGATAGCATTTGAAATGTAAATGAAGTAAATACCTAATAAAAATTGGGAAAAAAAAAAGAGAGAAAGAAAAGTGTGTTTCTAGGAGTCAAGGAGTTCAAGCATAGTATATAGTCTCACCTCAATTTTGCCTTGACTTAAACTATACTAAAACCAGCACTTATGTAATACATGTTTTCATAATCTACCTCGCATCTATTGAATCAGCAAATTTGAGGCTTATATCTGCATTCTATGAGGGTTTTTTTTGTTTGTTATTTTTTGTTTGTTTGGTTTGGTTTGGTTTTTGTTTTGTTTTGTTTCATTTTGTTTAGTTCTTTGGGATTTACTTATTTTTTAGTTTTTATATTTAAATGAAGTTTCTTTTTATTAGATTTTTTAATTTACATTTCAAATGTTATCCCCTTTCCTGGTTTCCCCTCTGATAAGTCCCATCCTGCCTCCCCTGCTCACCAACCCACCCACCCCCATTCTGAGACAGGTCACAGTTCAGGAATCACTGTTCATTAGCATGCCTTAAGAGACCAATAGGTCTACTTTCAACCTATGCACTCCCTAAAGGAAAACAATTGCTAGTAAGTTATCTACTTCATTGTGATTGCTAACTAGAAGAGTGAAAAGCCTCGTAGAAATCCTCTTTCCTGCTTTTGACAAGAACCCATATAACTCCTGACCAATAGAGATGATCCAAGTTTGATCTATGCTACCCGAAAGATTCAATGATAAGACTGTATCAGTTCCTACAAAAGACTCAAATTTTATAAGAAATACAATATATCAATGATGACTACTTTCTATCTAGGTTGAGGAACCCAGTTTGCTTATATCTTGTGAATAGATAAATTTGTACTGAAAAAAAGAGCTTGACATCATTCATACTCAGTTGCCCAGAACCTAGTCAGCTAAGTGAGCCAAAACTATGAGAGAGTGTAGGAGTCTTGGTCCATGACAGATCAACAACCAGTTACCATGCTACTGCATTGGGACACTTGGAGTAGAGATTTAAGAAGATAAGTAGCAATTTCCATCTAAACTATCTGAAAATATTACAGCATAAATGAGTAATTTTTAAGTCATCTAAATGGTTCAAAATAAACACCATCTGTTATATTCACATGAGAAAATTGAAATGAGGGTATTAGTTATAAGAAATAAAAGCAAGAGAGAAAAAGATGTTAGACATCTATCATGCTATTGAAACAAAACATTGCCAGTGGTATAGAAAATATCCAGAAAGTGTCAGGGAAGTGGATTTTATTGCCTTCTATTTACACTATAACTTTCAGTTCTTGATACATGTACAGTACTGTGCTAGATGAAAGCGTGAGCACACACAGAACACTGTATTTCAGATAACGGTGGTAGGAGATGAGCAAACTATTTGAAACCCCCATGCCCTGGTGGCGAGTTTAAATGTAAGTACAGTTTAGTGTTCTCCTTTGTTTTCTGTGTTTTCAAGGTAGGTAAGCCTTATTTCATAATCATTGCTGTAGTAAATGTGCTCTTTGTTACAAACCAAAATGCAAATATAATGCTGTAAAATTAAACTACCAAATTAAGGACAGAGAAAAAGAAAAGGAAGATTTACAAGGAACTCCTTTAAATAAACATTTCAAAATTACTCTGAAGATGTGCCTAGAGCTAATACAGATTTACTAAAGTTTTTTCACCATATATATGCAATTGTATGCATATATATTCATTTAAATATGCAATATTATAAAGTTATAACAGCATTTTTCCAGGCCTCTAAAATTTCATTCTCCAAATCAAATAAAGTTATGTTATGTTCTTAACAATGATATACTAAGGAATAAATAAATAGATAACTTCTTCAATAAATGATATTTGGAAGTTTTTAAGATCCTTGTAACAAGATATCCTTTTACAATTAATGTTCTTGACTGCAATTTTATTTCCAAGGTAACTGATCTTATTTTCCATTATTGTTGACTAAATTGCAAGAAATTTAAAATTATTTTGCATTCTTCTTCCTATCCAACAAACTCAGCTATTTCCTTTAATTTGCCTTTCAAACAATGTTGGAAAGCTAGGAAGGTATTTCAGCTACTTTAAAAGCTTGCTCCATATTTGAATTTACTCTATATTGCTGAACAAAAAGTAGTTTAGCTATGAAAAGGTTCAGTTTAGCTTATAACAGACAGTAATGAGAAGAAGTTAGTGCAGGAACTCAAAGCAGGTGCTTGGAGGCAGGAACTGAGGAAGTGACCATGGAGAATATTTTTTCATACGTTTCTTTTATACAATCAAGATCACCTGCCCAGGCATGGTACCATCTCTAGAGGCATGGACCCTACCACATCAATCACTAATGGAAAAAAAAAATGATGTCCCACAGATAAACATACAGGCCAATCTTATGGTAGGATCTTCTCTGTTGATGTTCTTTATCCACAGATTACCTTATAGAGTGTTGATAAAATCTAAGCAGCATACTCCACGAGCAAGTAGAACAAATTCCATTCCAGAAACCATGCTGAAAATCCAGGTATGGGGTCAGCAGAATGAATGAATAAAATCACCTGCTATGTTTCATTCCAGGAAATCATATGACATGTTAGAAGGAGAGAACAATCTACCTCAAGTCTCTCTTACCTCCAGAGACATGTCACATGTACATATCACATACACAGAAAGAGAGAGAGAGAGAGAGAGAGAGAGAGAGAGAGAGAGAGAGAGAGAGAGGCAGAGACAGAGAGAGACAGAGATAAGCACACAGATGCACACACTGACAGATACATGCACACAGATAAACACACACACACACACACACACACACACACACTGATACTCCTATATTCCCATTCTAATTCTATCTGGTGACCTCAAAACAGAGGAATATGTATCACTTTCCTATAGACACATAAGAAACTGAAGATCCCAGTCTGTGTGACATTTGTCTTCTCAGCCATTTGCAAACGGTGATGGAGTCCTTGCTAATGGCAAAGGTCAACGAAGGACAGAGTCTCTGTCTAGGATCAGAATGGAAGGAGAATCATGTAATGGGCCAGAAGCACATTCTGTATTGTTGTGTCAGTAACAGTGAACTGCCAAAATAGTGTATGGTATGGGCTTTATCTTGTCCCATACTCTCCCTGGCATGGGGCAGACTCTGATTGGTATTCGTAATTCTACTGTCAAGCTGAGTCTAACCCTGGTATGAGACGGTATGAACCTCACCAGAGTCTTAAATAAATAAGGCACTGGGTGTTTGTTTCAGAATTAGTGAATTTAGTGTGGCTAGCAAATAACTAAATGGGAAGTCCTGGAGTGGGAGAAAACAATTACTTCATGAGCTATAAAGGAGGGGAGGTGATGACCAGGAATATATGATGTCTCAGTGAGGAGGGTACATGGAAGGGTACAGGAGTCTAGCAGGTAACAAGCTCCACTCCGTTAAAATAAACCAATATGAGAGCTGGTAAGATTGATTAGTCAGTAAAGGATCCTGTTATCAAGAACAGAAAACCTGAGTTCAACCACTTGGTAGGAGATTAAAAACTATATCAAGTTGTCTTCTTCTCCACTTGCACATGGTAGCATGTGCCTTGATACTATCTGTCTGTGCATCTGTCTCTCTGTATCCCTCTGTCTCTGTCTCTCTCTGTCTTTCTGTCTCTCTGCCTGTCTCTCTGCCTCTCTGTGTGTGTCTCTCTCTGTCCATGTCTCTGTCTCTGCCTCTCTGTCTCTCTGTCTGTTCCCTCCCCCCTCTCTCTCTCTCTCTCTCTCTCTCTCTCTCTCTATATATATATATATATATATATATATATATATATATATATATATCACTATCATCTTTCTGTTATCTATCATCTACCTACCTATCTAGCAAGTTTCTCACACATTAATTAATGTATTTTTAGTATATATGAAATGTTTGCAAAGATGAGAGGATTTATCTGCTTCAGTGTGCTCAGATGAATTATGACTCAGTCATAAGCATGTATCTTTATCTGCACAGCAATGCTCCATCCCATACTGTCACTTTCATTCTTGAGACTGTGACAAACACCCTAAACAGAAGCATTTCAGGTCAGAAAGGCTTCACCTGCTTTATAATTCTTGGTCACAGTTTATAATTGAGGTAAAGCAAGGCAGGAAGTCAAAGCCATAGGTGATGACCTACACCACTCTTAACTGAGATCCTCTTCCTCTATATTTCTAAGTTGTGTCGATTTGTTAGGACACACAGCTACCTCTGCTGGGAGAGATGTTCAATTCGATGATTCAGAAAGAAAAGATGCTTGGGTCACATCAAGACTGCTCAGTTTACATTTGCCCTCCACTGTTGCTAAATATTTATCTGAAAATATCTAAACTGTCAGCATCAAGCAGAAATGTATAAGAGTGTAGTTAAGAAATGCCTCATCTCCTTGCATGAAAAAAAAAAAAAAAAACTAGATTTCACATTAGCATTTTCTTCAAGTCTGTTTGCTGTAAAATTCTGCAGCTAAACACAAACCCAGCCTGTTGCTTCTCCTCGGGAACATTAATTGTCTCCAATCGCCGGTCTAGCATCTGTTTCACATTTTGACAAGAGCACTTATCTTCATATTCCTCTGGTAAAAATAATGAATAAGTTACAGGGGAATGACAAATGTGTTGATAATCAAGATGAAACACAAATGAAGTGGAAGAAGCTATATTTCTTTGCAGAGTTGTAAATTGCTTTCTTTTCTTGTACTCTGACATGCCTGACTCAGAAAGTAAAAATACCACATGGGAAAATTAACAGAATTTCTCCAACAGAAATTATTCTTCCCTGACGAGAGATAAGTGCACAGGATTTCTTTCTGCCATCGCTCATTGTGTTTGTCTCACAACCTGAATATTTCAAAAGACAGTAGTTCCAAAGGGATTAGATGACAATGAATCCATGGCATATGACAGTTGCATCTGAAAAAAAAAAAAAAAGTTAAATTCTTCAGGGACTTTGAGACTAATTTAGATGAGCAAACAATGACGACAACAACAAAACCATACAAACAAACAAGCAAAAACCTCATGAAGTACTCTATCCAAGACATCAATCTCTGAGAGAGACGTTTGCACAGAGTGTGGGGAGACATTACATCTTTAGCTTATTGCCATAAAATTCCCATGACAACACTAAGCACATATATCCTGGGCTCTTCAATAAGTACAATCAGCAACCTCATCAGTACTATATGAAAGGCTGGTCCCCCTAGTATGGTTCCTTAATTGGAGGCTCTTGACTAGAACTTAAAAAAGGTATTTTAATTTTTTTCTTTCTCATGCATTTCGTTGTATAAATAGGGTCAGCTTGTGTAAGATGCAGATACTTACACCCAACCAATGGACAGAAGCTGGGGACCCCTGTGGTTGAATTAGTGAAAGGCTGGAAGAAGCTGAGGAGGAGAGCAACCCCATAGGAAGACCCACAGTCTCAACTAACCTGAACCCCATGATCTCTTGGACACTGAGCCACCTACCAGGCAGTAAACACTACCTGATATGAGACGCGAAGACTACCTGTTCTGGTCTCAGTGAGAGAAGATGCATCTAACCTTCAAGAGACTTGAGGCCCCAGGAAGTGGGAAATGCTGGTGGAGTGGGGTTGGGGGATGGGGACATCCCTCTGGACACAGGGTAGGAGGAATGGAATGAGGAACAGTCATAGGGTGGACCAGGAGACAGGTAACTACTGAAATGCAATAAAAGATATAATAATAATAATGATAATAATAATACTGTCAGCTTTCTCTATCTACCACAAAGCACACTATTTCTAATAGCCAGAATCATGAGACATATAAAGTTCAGAGAAGTTAAAGAGTTGGAGAGATGAGTTCTTCAGACCCTTAAAGTTTGAATATGATATAAGATCTGCCTTTCAATTTTTTTTCTTGATTTTAAGAATTTATTTCAATTATTTTGAGAATGTCATATTTAAGTACTATATTTACATTGTATCCACACTCTTTTCCCATGTCCAACCTTTTAGTGTCCCCAACTCCCATTTATTACCATTTCCTTGAGTCTACATTGCTAAACTTAAAACCAGAAAAAATAAGCCCAGAATGTATCAACTTGACAAAACTTTGAAGACAGCACAGGTACAGTTGTGACAGACATATTTTTGAGTCAGCCATGGCAGAGATCAATTCAGAAATTGAGAGATTCTATAAGGAAAAAATGATTTTTACCATGTATCTCCAATTACTGTACACATACTTAAAAACTTGTTTTCTGAATGGATTTCAAGAGACTGCTAGGATAAATGTAAATAGCATTGCTTGTAAACAGGAGACCCACTTTACATATGCAAATATGTGTTGAAGCTAAGCTTTGCTGTCTTGCATGGATGAACTAGATCCCAAGGGTTTTGAATGGAGAAGGAGGTTTCTAAAGTAGCAATAGGAGCAAACACAGTAATTAAGAATATTCTGTGTTCTTAGAAAATTAACACATTCCATATGTGGGGAATTACCACTTCATAAATATATGATACAGTTACCACCATATGTGCTGTTTTGATACAACTATTAAGATGCAATTAAGTAAAGATCTGAGATGAGGAAGTGAATATGATATTTGGTCTCAAACTTAAATTGAGTGCTACATTTTAATTTTGTAGAGTTTTGGCTAATCTCTTATTCTTTAATATGCTACTTTTCTATTAAATATTAAAACATTAAATTGAATTAAAAATCAAATGTAAAAGTTCTACATATTTTGTATTTGGTGGCTTAAATTTTCCAAAATTAATTCTTCAAAACTATGTATAAAACATTGATTCTTCTTTACATGAAATTCTGTCTTCATTTAATGACTTAATAACGTATTTTATCATCAGATACATATACAAAAAATTATAAACTCTAATAATGATATTATTATTAACAAACTAGTACTGTATTTACATACTAGTATTTTCTTTTAATTTTTGACAAATTCATTTAACCTGGATATGGTATATGAAAGACAACTTATAGACCACTAAAGCAAACCTATAAAATACTACAAAAGGTGATATAATATATATTCAAATGAACCTGTGAAGTTCTATGAACCAAAGCAGACAGTTTGATAGAGACATACCTTTCAGTGCTGTGTGTTCCAAGGTCGCTCACTTTCTGAATAATGTCTGGCTACAGGTCTCTGTATTTGTTTCCATCTGCTTCAAGAATAGCTTTTCTATGATGGCTGAACAAGATACTGCTTTTAAGCTAGAGCCCTGGACTCCCTATTCTCTGGATTTTGATCACCACAACAGTGTCGAGTATATTCTCCATCTCATGGAGTAAGCCTTAAGTAAAATCAGATATTTGGTGGTTACTCCCACAAGCTTTGTGGGAACATTCCACTAGCATATATTGCAGACAGGAAACCATTGTGAATCAAAGGTTTTATTGTTGGCATGGCGTTTACATTTTATTTATTTATTTACTTGCTTACTTAATTACTTACTTATTTGCTGGTGTGCAGGGTACCTTCCTGTACCAAAGACTCTAGGACATAGGCAGGAAGGCTCTATGTAGACACTAGCAGAACTTCCCAATATTCAATTGGTGCATAAGGGCAGTTATCAGCAATGAGGTCTTTGCATCAGTTTGTGGAGAACGACTAATCATCTTGGTAACACCCTTCATTAGTTGCAAATTCCCCTAGGATTCATTTGGCCAACAATTTATATGGAACGCATTCCAGTTACTGGAATCTTCATTTGGTGACTAGAGATGTATAGTTGAGGTTTTTTAACTCTTCTTTAATTTGAAGACTTCATTTAGATTACCTTTATGAATATATATTTTAAGAAAATTTACTGCATTAAGTATCCATACCATTAAGTATCCAAGATGCAATTTGCAAAACTCATGAAACTCAAGAAGGAAAACCAATGTGTGGATACTTCGTTCCTGCTTAGAAGAAGGAATAAAATACCCATGAAAGGAGTTACAGAGACACAGCTCAGAGCTGAGACTGAAGGAAGGACCATCCAGTGATTGCTCCACCTGGAGATCCATCCCATAAACAACCACCAAACCCAGACACTAATGCATATACCAACAAGATTTTGCTGACAGGACACTGATATAGCTATCTCTTTTGAGGCTATGCTTTGCCTGGCAAATACAGAAGTGGATGCTCACAGTCATCTATTGGATGGAACACAGGGTCCCCAATGAAGGAGCTTAAAAAAAGTACCCAAGGATCTGAAGGGGTCTGCAACCCTATAGGAGAAACAACAATATGAGCTTACCACCACCCCCAGAGCTTGTGTCTCTAACTGCATATGTGTCAGAGGATGGCCTAGCAGGCCATCACTGGGAGGAGAGGCCTTTGGTCTTGTGAAGATTCTAGGCCCCAGTATAGGGGAATGCCAGGGCCAAAAAGCAGCGGTGGGTGGGTTGGGGAGCAGAGGGAGGAGGAGTGTATAGGGGATTTTTGGAGAGGAAACTAGGAAAAGGGATAGCATTTGAAATGTAAATGAAGAAAACATCTAATAAAAATATCTATGCCTCAAATTCTTAATTTTATCTCTCTTCCTGCATTCTTTTTTTGTTTGTTTTGTTTTGTTTTTTGTTTTTTGTTTTTTGTTTTTTGTTTTTTTTGAGACAGGGTTTCTCTGTGTAGCCCTGGCTGTCCTGGAACTCACTTTGTAGACCAGGCTGGCCTTGAACTCAGAAATCCGCCTGCCTCTGCCTCCCGAGTGCTGGGATTAAAGGTGTGCACCACCACGCCCGGCTTCTTCCTGCATTCTTGCTTTGCCTTCACTTACCTCTCCTTCACAAGTTAATCTGTCCATTCCATCCCCCTAATATCCATCCATAACTAATGTCCTAAGAGTTCCTAGGGAACTCTATTATGCCCTCTGACATTACTATATACCAAACCTTTGTGGTTCTTTGTGTAGCTTGGTTACCACTGACTACATGTTTAATATCTGCATATAAGTGAATATATAGTATAATCTTTTGGGGTCTGTGTTACTGCATTCAGGGTGAGTTTTTTAGTTCCATACATTTACTTTTGAGTGTTATGATTTCTTTTTTATTGACTGAACAATATTCTACTCTCAAAATGAAGTACACTTTAATAATCTATTGAGGAACACCTAGACTGTTTCCAATTTCTAGTTATTATGAATAGAAGAGCAATCAGTGTTTGACACTTTTCTCTGTAGGATTCTTTCTCTGAGCATCCTTTGAGTATACACATGAAAGAGTGAATAGTTCAATCTTGAGCTAGATACATTCCAATTTTCCTCAGGAACTATCACACTAGTTTCCATATTAGATGTATATGTTTGCAGTCCCACCAGTAATGAATGAGAGTTTCCTTTCTCCATTTCTGCTCCAGCATGAGCTGTCATTTGTTTTATTAATCTTACCCATTCTGATGGGTGTAAGATGAAATGTAAAAGTTTTTAGTTTCATTTCCATGAAGACCAAGAATGGTGAATATTTCTTTAAGTATTTCTCAATTATTTGTGTCTCTTCTTTTATGAATACTCTGTTAAGTTCTGTACACTATTTTTAATTGTTTTTTCTTGAAATCTAGTTCTTATGAGTTCATAAAGTATTTTGAATATTAGCTCACTGTTAGATGTGTAGTTGGTAAAAAATATTTTCCTATTATGTAAGCTGTCACTTTTTTTTTTCTTCAGTTTTTTGACTCAAAGACTCTACGTCTCAAAGCCCTACTGACCTTTACTTGATTGTTGTTGGGAAAGTTAAGCCAATACAAAGCATGGGCAAGCTTTCAAAGACTCTTCCATTTGGGTGAAAAAAATATGCAAGCAGAAAGTTAGCATATTTCCAAAGTTGCTGAACTAAATTTCACTGATGGCCTCCTTTTTATGTTCACTTTGGTGAGAGACGAAATTTACTGCCATGATTTGGGATTTCTAAACTCATGTATTTCTCTTTCTTCTCTCGTTAATATATTTATTGACCTCTTGCTGGCACCATCAAATTCAATGCCCCTTAAAATTATTTCAAAAGCAGGTCATATGAAGGGACTCCATTCTCTTGATGATAATTTTCAGTTCAATGTCAGAATTCTGTCGTAAGATAATGAGTGCTCTGTGCAGGAGGGGAAACAGGTAGCCATAAGAAATAGGGTCTCTAGATCCATCAGCTTAGACAATTTATCTCTCTGTTCTCCTAGAATTGTGATGTCCATCCCTGTAAGAGCCATTTTCTTCCTGTTGTTTTGTATGACCTTGTAGAATTTCACAAAATCACACAACTATGCAGCAACCATAAAATATGCCAATTAGGAAAAATTCTAAATATGCCTTTCATAAATTTAAGTTGTAGGACCAATAATATATTTAACATACTAATATTATATGTCTGTACAGTTTGATTTCAGTTGGTCTGTTTCCCCCTGTGCACTTGGAAATGATACTCTATGATACGCTATGAACATGGATTAGCAGAGTAAGAATCCTGAGTTATAAATATCCCAGTGTCTCTATTTACAACCCATATAAAAACAACAGTATATCCTAAAGTCAGGTAAATCTAAGTGAGAGAAGAGTGGATTATCTACCTACACAAATTTGATCACGAAGTACATTAATAAAAGAACATTTGTTTTCCCTGTTTAAGGCAACTGACAGAAACCTCTGTCCTCCAAACTTGATCATATAGGACTCAAAATATTAATAAATCTTCTCAAGAAAAGGATTGGCATGTTTCTTACATGACATTTGAGACATAATTTAGTAGATTGAGTAAAGATTTCTTATGATAAATTGCCTTTGGACAGGTAATCAATTCATGCTGACTATTAATATTCTTTCTGATAACTTCTGCCAGATACCTAAACATGGAAAATAACTAAATCATCATTGTCCATAAATGCCTATCCTATAAAGAGCAGCACAAGCCCTTGTCAGTCCTGTGAAGGCAGGGAACACATAGTATTTGCTAACTCCTATGTGGGTCTCCTGTGAGCTTTTTGTTCTCAGTGTCTATGTTATCACCAGGCTGGATTTTTAAATATTAATACAGTTGTCTCCCATTAATGCTTTGATTGAAAAGATAGTTTTGAGTGAATGAAACGACATTAGACAAATTAACAGATATTCAGTTTCTAATGAGATTTATCTATCCAATCACCACTGAAGTAACTGGCAAGGATGGTGGCAAGGATAACAGCTACATCATCAAAGTCATAGAAGAGTGCTATTCCTAGGCTACATATTGAAGATTTCTATAGTGACTTTTTGTCAAGTAACACCAAGTCACTCAGGTGGTACACCTTTCCTAGCTTTGCCTGGCATACAAATTTTTTACCACATATTATCACAGCTGAGTTTAAAACTTTAAAACTTTAAGGTTCAGAAGGTAAAACTAGGAGCAGTGAGCATTTTCTGACAAGTTATTTGACAATTTAATCAATCTTGACCTATATATTACACAGAAACTTGATAATGAAAACAAGACTGAATATCGCTGACTGATTATTGTGATTTCAACAAACTGAAAAGACATATGCATAAACAGTATATTTAGAAGGAGAAGCATTTTTTTACCATAATTTTTTAAATAGTTATATTGCAGCTACTGGATAATCATTATAATTCCTGCTATCTAAGTCAGTAATATGAATGAAAATAAATCTGTTGATGACGTGAATTATCATATGAGTTCTCTTCTTTCTTAATTGATATTATTATAAGTGAAAAAACACCAGTAAAACTGGTGATTAAAAAGAAAATGGTGATTGGAAATACTGGAATACTAGAATAAAAATGGTACTGCTTCTTAAAGTTTGTGTGTATGTGCATGTATATTTGTTTATTTCCATATGAACTTAAAAAATTATTTTTTTCAATTCTCTGCAAAATTGGGTTGGAATTTTGATTGTGATTGCATTGAATGTTTAGATTCCTTTTGATAGGATGATCACATTCAGTATGTTAATCTTACTGATCCGTGTACCTAAGAGACCAATTCATCTTGTAGGGTCTGTTTCAACGTCTTTTTATGTGTCTTAAAGTTTTTATTATATATGTCTTTCATGTGCTAGGTTAAAGTCATCTGAAGAAACTTTTGAAGCTATTGTGAAAAGTATGATTTCCCTTCTTTTTCTTAGTATTTTTGTCAATTGTATATAGGAAAACTACTAAATTTTGTCTGTTAATATTTTATCTTGCTACTTTGTTGAAGGTGTTTAGCACCTACAGAAGCTTCCTGGTGGTGTCTTTAAAACTTTTTATTTATGTAATCATATTATCTTCAACTAAAGAAACCTTTGTCTCTTTCTTTATTATTTGGTTCCCCTTGGTCTCCTTCAGGTATCTTATTGCTCTGCCTAAGTCTTCAAGTACCACACTGAACAGGGAGAGAGAAGATACCCTGCTCTGTTCCTGATTTTAGCAGAAATGCTTTGAGTTTCTTTCTATTTAGGATGATATTTTCTGTTGACTTCCTGTAAGTTCCTTTTATTACTTTGACATGTGCCCCTTGTATCCAAAATCTATCCAGGGCCTTATCATGAAGGGATGTTGAATTTTATCATAAGACTTTTCTACATCTAATGAGAAGACCATGCAGATTTTATCTTTTAGACTGTGTCATGAGTTACATTTATTGATTTAGATGTTTTGAACAATTACACATGTCTTTGTGGAAGTCAACTTAGTCATGGGCAATAATCTTTTGATGTGTTGTTTGGATTACAGGTGAATTTGAATTACATGTGAATTTAGATTACAAGTATTTGGTTGAGAAAATTTGCATTTGTGTTTGTAAGGGACAAATGGAAATAAAAACACTGATAAAACTCTAGGAAACTTCCTTTGACTTCATCTAAATAACCATGCAAGTAAAAAGAAGGCATCCCTTAGATAAAAACTGAAACCTTACTGATATTGAAAGTAAACAGTATTCATTTCTTTGAGAATTAGTCAATATTATAATGCTAATCAATAGAATTTAAGGTTGGGGAACAAAGAATAGGGCAGTAGGAGACAATTGCTTCTAAATAGAACTTTTATTTTGTATCACAATCATCCCAAAGGTCGGGGTCATTAAGCTAGTAAAACAAGAAGTTTATAAGAGCCATGGTAGTTGGATTACTATGATAAATTTGTGAAATCATGGTTTTTTTTGCACAGAATAGTACAGTTTCACATGTGAAAAGAGGATGTGACAGCATGCATGAGATCAAAGCAACTCAATCCGGTTAAACTCCCAACATGGAGAGAAAAGGGGTCATGAAGTCTTACACCTGCCTGAGGAGCTATCTGTTATTAATAGCGGCTTTTAGAATAAGAGTCTTTAAGATTATAGTCTCTGGTCGGTAGACTATGTTCCTGTGTATGGCCACATAACTATGAGTAGTATATGGGCAGCACGAACTGGCAGTGCTCTGAGGGTCTTCTACGAGCAGCTGACTGAGAAAGCTGCAGATACAGCCAACCATTGAACTGAGCCTAGGGACCCCAACAGAATAGTTAGGGAAAGGAGTGAAGGAGTTGAAGCAGATTGCAAACTTATAGGAAGAGCAATAATATCAACTAACCTGGATCCCTCAGAGCTCCAAGAGGCTAAGCTGTCAACCAAAGAGCCTATATGGGCTGGTCCCTGCCCCCTGATTCATATGTAGTGGAGGATTGCCTCCTCTAGCCTCAGTGGGAAAGAATGTACTTAATCATATAGAAACTTTATGCCTCAAGGAAGAGTGATGCTATTGCTGTATTGGAGTGGGTGGGTGGAGGAGCACCCTCTCAGATGCAAAGGGAAGGGGGAATTGGATGAAGAACTTGTGGATGATGAACCAGAAAAGGGGCTGCAACATTTGGAATTTAAAAAATAAAATAATTAATAAAAGATAAAAAAGAATTAGAAAACAGAGCAAAGGTTTCACAGATTCTTTAAAAGTTCTATCTTTGTGGTTCCTTCACTGAATATAATATATGCAGTTCAATACCTTGTTGAGTACAATATAATAAAAACACAAAACAAGACAATACAATGAACAAGATATTGCAAAAAATTAAATGCTAATTTTATCAATGAAAAATCATATCTTTCTTTAGTGTAATAAAAATAAAGGTAATTGAAACACATGTAAAAACTGCCTTTGAAAACTCACTTTTATTTAAATTACTAAACTTAGGCTACTTTAAACACCAGCTACCTTCCTGCCATCAACTTGATTTTTAGAAGATTGATACTGCCCCCCCCCACACACACAATACTAAACTGCCTATATTTATGTATGTAAAATACCGTCTGTGTTCCTCCTCTCAATGGCATGGTAGTAGATGAGTGATTTTAGTTCCCATGAGCATGTGACTTCTGTGTGCTTTCCAATACTCTTTTCATACATTCTTTTCTATTCTGGGCACCGATAACGCATGTCTGCTCCTTACTTGTTCTGTTGGGATGCTTCCCTGTATCCTAAGTTTGAATAGTCAGTTGTGATTTTGTTAACTAGTAGTGTATCACAATCTAGGTTTTCATTATGCTTCTCTGACAAATGCTGCACCATGAGTACTTCTATATACCTTTAGGAGAGTCAAACTCCTTTATGTCCATATTCTCCATTATGTCTTATTATCTCCATAGCCCTACAATGACACTGACTAGTAGAAGACAGTCTATTCCTTTCCACTTATCTATGTTAAAGAAACTTAGATATGCTTCATTACCAGTCACTGGATACATCTTTAAAAACTTCCTTTCTTTTATACTTAACCATAACCATAATCTAAATTAAATGCCACTATATATGTATATATGCATATACATATATAGTTGTACATTTACATACGTGTAGATTTAACATAAACAAGCTTTTTATGCATGCACACATGCATTTATTCATATTCAAAATATTTACTATTTTACAACCTCAGTTATAACTAATAATCATAATATTTACTTAGTAATATTTATATTATTTTTTCTTGCACTGCTGAGTTTCTTTTGAATAGAAGAATTACTTTTAGAATTATTTCAGAAAATTTTGAGTGTAAAAATTTAAGTTAAATTCTATGTTTGAAAAATGTTCTCTCCTTTCCACTTCTGCAAGTTATTTTTTATGAGTATAAAATCTAGGACAGCTGTTTGCTTAAGGGCTTTTAACATGTTAAAAGGAAATATAGTGTTTCCTATCCTCTGTTTAGGCAGGAAGACTGATATCATTTTTATTGATTTCATCATGAATCCCTTTCTGATTTTAGTCTTCTCTCACTTTCAATCGTGATACATTACTGTGCCCAGGTGAGAGACTCTTTTATCTTGAAGGGTTAACCTAGCTTTTCAGATGTTTTCTTGATTCCTTTGTTTGGTATGGCATGACTATGAGGAAGTTATCAATGTTTATCTAAGAAGAAAAGCAACTTCCTTACTAATGAATAAAATATCTCAGGTTTAACATTACCTACTATGTAAAATCTACAGTATGTGTAAATACATTATATATATATATATATATATATATATATATATATATATAGTTACTTACATTATTTTAACTCATTTGAAGAAAAAGTAAAGTGGTGTCATCAACAAATAAAAACATAATTACATGCATGTCTTAGTCAGGGTTTCTATTCCTGCACAAACATCATGACCAAGAAGCAAGTTGGGGAGGAAAGGGTTTATTCAGCTTACATTTTCATACTGCTGTTAATCACCAAAGGATGCAGGACTGGAACTCAAGCAGGTCA
>NC_034596.1:87674540-87720279 GCF_900095145.1 Mus pahari | reverse complement strand
TGAGAAAATGCCTTACAGCTGGATCTCATGGAGGCATTTCCCCAACTGAAGCTCCTTTCTCTGTGATAACTCCAGCTGTGTCAAGTTGACACAAAACTATCCAGTACAATGCATAAGATGCAAAGAATATGATAGGTGTTCAATGTTTTGTTGATAAAAGCTTGTATATTTAATTCCTGTTTTATAATATTCTCATTAAACCCTGATGACATTGGTTATATGGTACTAGGCAAATGGTAAACCACCCACAATTGTTTGTTCAATTTGAATTTGAATCTGTACTTAGGTTAATGGTGTGTAGCTCCATTTTTTTTCTTCTAGTCTGGCAACAAAGAGAAACTTTTATTCCATGTCTATGACCCCTGAAGTTTTCTGGATGGTTGGAGATGTGAAGGGGAAAACATAAACATTGGGGTGTTTTTGGGCAAAGCATCCTCAATTTTCCTGTTTTGGGATAATAAAGCATGAGTTTTAATTAAGTTTGTAGGCTTACCATCTGTGAGCATCTGGAGTTTCATTCTGTTGCAATTTTGAAGCAAGTGTACCAATTACAGTTCTGAAAGTATAGCATGTTTAGAACAAATAGCAAGATAAGAGGAAGTAGGAAATTTTATTATTCCTAAGTTCTCTTTCTTACCCATTATCAACTTTACAAAGAAGCTAGTGCCACTCCTCACAAAAACTTAAATTTTTCTATTTCATGCACACGCACATGTATTCCACAGTAAAGCTATGCATTTTTTTTCTTTTAACAATGTGCTAGATTTAGGAACAAATATTATTTGCTATTCTTATCTATTCATTTTTCCAATGCATTTTTTTTATAAAAGTATATGTGTCTGTGCCTGATTTGAGCCTTGTGTCTGCACATGGAGGTTAGAAGAGCAAATCAGATTCCCTGTTTACTTCCATATCTGGATGTTGGGAACTAGACTCAGGTTCTCTGCCAGAGGAATATGTGTTCTTCACCACTGAGCCATCTCTCCAGCCTAAGAGAGTAACTTTTTAAAATAAAAAACAGAGGCAAAATCATTATTTGACTTTATATGAACTATGTATTTATCTGATTCATAGTTTGCAAATGTCTTTTTTTAATTCAGATACAATTCATCCTTCTAAATATCTTTTTCTATTGAAAATTGTATAACAGATCCTTGACTGACCTCAGTTTTTGGTGGTGGTGGTGAGTACATGTGTGTGTGTGTGTGTGTGTGTGTGTGTGTGTGTGTGTGTGTATTCCCATTGTCAGTATCCAAAATACTTTCAACTGTTTTTTGTTGTTTTTTTGTTTTGTTTGGTTTGGTTTGGTTTGGTTAAACTTTCTATAGTTTTCTTTAAGCTGGCATGTAAGGCTTTGTTTTTCAATCCATTTGAAAATATTTTGGTGAAGAGTGTAAAATAAATATCAAGTGGTATTTGTTGCATGTTGAACTACAGTTTTCTCAGCACTATTGTTGAAATTGTTTTTCAGTTTGTGCTGATAATACATATTGGGGATATTTATCTTTTGTTTAAATTTGAAGAATAAATCCCAAGGGTCCCAAATGATGCTGTAAAAGAGAGTTGAAAGAGAGATGAGATTCCATGGAGAAAGATATTTGGAATTCAGCTGTCAGTCCTTCACAATTTTCTATGCACAGGAGAATAATGAAAGTCAAGTATAAAAAATTGGCAGTGGTTCCTTACTCTGGTTTGTGTAGAGCACTCTTTTAGCTAGTTCTATAGCAGAGCAGAATGTTTTGAATCACCCAGGCAAAGTAAATAGGTTTATTCATTTTTATATTATTATTATTATTATTATTATTATTATTATTATTATTATTATTAATTTTTATTATTATTATTTTCATTATCATTATTTATACTCCAGGTGCTGCCTCCATCCTAGTCCTCCTTCCCCTAGTTTCTGATCCCATTCCTCCTCCCCACTGTCCTAGAGGATGGTCTCCCACCACCAGACCTCTCTATTCCCTGGGTTCTCAAGTCTCTCTAGGATTAGGCACATCTTCTCCCACTGAGGCCAGACCATGCAGTCCACTGCTGTATATATGTCCAGGAGCCTCATGTCAGCTGGTGTATGTTGCCTGGTTGAAGGCTCAGTGTCAGGGAGATCCCAGAGATCCGGGTTAGTTGAGACTGCTGGTCTTCCTGTGGGGTTTCGCTCCTCTTCAGCTTCTTCCATCCTTCTCCTAAATCAACCACAGGTGTCCCCCCCCCCCCCCGACTTCAGTCCAATGGTTAGGTGTAAGTATCTGCATCTGTCTCAGTGAGCTGCTGGCTGGGCTTCTCAGTGGACTGGCATGCTAGACTCCTGTCTGTAAGCGCACCATAGCATCAGTAATAGTGTCAGGACTTGGTGCCTCAGCATGAGATGGGTTCCACGTTAGGTCAGCCACGGAACCGCCTTTCCCTCAGTCTCTTCTCCATTTTTGTCCTTGTAGTTCTTTTCTTTTTGACAGGAACAATTTTGGGTCAGAAATTTTGACTGTGGGTTGGCAACCCCATCCCTCTACTTGAGGCCCTGTCTACTATTTGGGTTCCCTATCCCCAGTGTTGCTCTAAGTGATTTCATCTAGGATCATTCCTTTTGAGTCATAATAGTCTCTCACCTCCCAGGTCCCTGGTACTTTCTAGAGGGTCCACCCACCTAATACCCCCGGAGGCTGCATATTTCCATTCATTCAGCTGCCCTCTGAGCTTCTCTTCTATGCCCACACATACCTAATCCTGTCTCCCTTTTCTCCTCTCCATCTTCTCAGACCCAAGTCTCTCCCTCCCTCTCTCTCTCATGATTATTGTCTTCCCCCTTCTAAGTGAGATTAAAGCATCCTTACTTGGATCTTTCTGTTTGATAAAGTTCTTCAGTTCTGAGGGTTGTATCCTAGGTATTCTGTACTTCTTGGCTAAGATCCACTTATTAGTGAGTACATACCTAGCATGTCTTTTTGGGTCTGGGGTACCTCACTCAGGGTGATATTTTCCAGTTCTATCTATTTGCCCGCAAATCTCATGATACCCTCATTCTTAACAGCTAAATAGTTTTCCATCGTGTAAATGAACCACATATTCTTTATCCATTCATCCATTGAGGGACATCTGGATTGTTTCCTGATTCTGGCTATTACGTATAAGGGTACTATGAACAAAGTGGAGCACGTGTCTTTGTGAGGCATCTTTTGGGTTTATGTCCAATAGTGGTATAGCTGAGTCTTTAGGTAGATCTATTTCCAAATTTCTGAGGAATCTCCATATTTATTTATTTTTATAGAAATTGTAACAGTGGGCAATTCCACCAGCAATGAAGGAGTGTTTCTGTTTCTCCTCATCCTTGGCAACATATGTTGTCACCTGAGTTTTTGATTTTAGCCATTCTGAAGGTGGAATCTCAGGGTCCTTTTGATTTGCATTTCCCTGATGACTAAGGATTTTGAATGTTTCTTTAAATCCTTCTTGGTCATTCTATTTAAATTCTGTGTTTAGCTCTGTATCCCATTTTTTATTGATTCATTTGGTTTATTTGGAGATTAGCTTCTTGAGTTATTTATATATTGGGGTATTAGTTCTCTATAGGACGTGAGGTTAGTGAAGATTTTTTTCCCAATCTGTATGTTGTCTACTTGTCCTATTGACTGTCTTTTGCCTTACAGAAGCTTTTCAGTTTCATGAGGTCCTATTTATCAATTGTTGACCCGAGAGCCTGAACCACTGGAGTTCTGTTTAGGAAATTTCACACTAATGAGTTCAAGGAGCTTTCTCAAAACAAATGAAAAATCTGTGTGACAATAACTTCAAGTCTCTTAAGGGAGAAATAGAAGAAGATCTCAGAAGATGGAAAAATCTCCCATGCTCATGGATTGGTAGGTGTAGCATAGAAAAATGCCCATCCTACCAAAAGCAATCTACAGATTCAATGCAACCCCCAGTAAAACTCCAACTCAATTCTTCACAAACATGGAAAAAGCAATTCTCAAATTCATATGGAAAAACAAAAATATGTGAGAGCTGAAACAATTCTTAAGAATAAAAAAAAAAATTGGGGGGAATCACCACCCCTGACATCACGCTGTACTACAGAATAATAGTGATAAAAAAATTCATAACATTGGTACAGAAAGACACAGGTTGATCAATGTAATAGAATTGAAGACCCAGAAATAAACCCACACACTATGGACACTTGATTTTTGACAAAGAAGCCACAAATATACAATGGGAAAAAAAGAAAACATCTTCAAAAAATGGTGTTGGCCTAGCTGGCAATCTGTGTGTAGAAGTGAAATTAGAGCCATATTTATCACCTTGCACAAAGCTCAAGTCCAAGTAGACCAAGGACCTCTACATAAAACCAGATACACTGAATAGAGGAGAACGTGCTTTATTCAAAATTTAAGAGATTTTTTTTTAATATAAATAATGTCCTCTTAGAAACCCTAAAATAGCTATCAGTCACAAATTTTACTAGATCTTAATTACCTTCTGACAAATAAGTGTCTTGTCTCTGCTCCAGTAAGTTTGGTTTAATTTTTTTTTTTTTTGCTTGTTTTGCTTTTGGTTATTTTCAAGAGAATTATACTATATTTGGTTAGCATTTCTGACCCAGTACTTGCCACAATCTTTAAAACTCTTCTGCTCTGTGTATATGACCTTCTTCACCAGTATTGAAAAATGCCTCCAGTAAACCCTTTTATATGGACTCTTGTGATATTAATTGTGTCCTATTGTCTTTTTTCCCTGTGTTGTTGTCATAAAATAAATCAATAAAAGAGAAAGAGTGTAGAAAGAGTTTATTGAGCTCAACTGCCAGGATTCCAGTCCACCATGGGAAAGAAATCACAGTCAGGAGTTTGAAGTATTGGTCACATTTTATCCACAGTGAAAAGAGAGAGAGAGAGAGNGAGAGAGAGAGAGAGAGAGAGAGAGAGAGAGAGAGAGAGAGAGATACATGCTAGAGCTCAGCTCCATTTCTCCAGTTCTGTATAATTCTAGATCTCCTAGCTGGGAAATGGTACAGTCTACATGGATAGTTCTTCTCATGCTAACTGTTGTAATAAGACAGGACATCAAAGACTTTCTCAGAGGCCCGCAGACCAACTGATAATGGATTTTTGAAGTTGACACTAAGGCTAACCATCACCATTACTCAACAAAGCCACAGTGTTCTCCTCATCACAAGATTTTTATGCAACCTGCAAAGTTTTTGAAGATAGAAAGAAAGGCCTCCACACACAAATAATCATGATATGATGTACTTATTTCAGTGTGCAAATGCTGATTTTTTTTAATTCCTGGACTCTTATGTTGCAGAATCCCTTACATTTTTAATTTGTCGATTGATTGTTTTACTTATCTTATTCACTGTGTCTTTCATTTCACACTCAAGTGGGGATTAGTTCTTTTTTGTTGTTGTTTTTGTTTTTGTTTTTTCAGGTAGGGTTTTTCTGTATAACCCTGGCTATCCTGGAACTCACTCTATAGACCAGGCTGGCCTTGAACTCAGAAATCCACCTGCCTCTGCCTCCCAAGTGCTGGGATTAAAGGCACTTGCCTCCACTGCCCAGCCGGGGAATAGTTCTTTAGGTTTGCAGAAATGCAGACTGAACGACCTCCAGGTTGTAGCATGTTAGATGGTGTAGGCTTCCAAGTTGGCCTGTTGTCTCTTATTTACTTTAGTGACAACTTATGTTGTTCATTCTCAGAAACCTCCATTATAAGAATATTTTTGTTGCAGTTATCAAGCAATCTATAAAGTCATATGTTGACACTCTAGTGATGATCTTGTTCTGCAAGATTTTTATCCTGTGCTAGCATTCACATTAATGCTTTTATTTCCTTTCTTACCTGGTTTTACTTCCACATCTTTGAAAATCTCTGAAAAATTTGCTTAACATAGTCCTTTTATATTATACATACAATTCAAAGGGAGTGATTTAATCATTATTTGATACTAAAATTCTCACAAATCCTGGGGTCATCTTTTGAAAGTTAATTTTCATTGAACAGCAATAGAGTAACAAGAAAGAAAAATCTAAGGTCTTAACAGTTCTTCTTATAAGGATCCTGATTTAAGAAGATTTGAAACAATAGCCATTTTCAATATCTTAAAGTATTAAAGAAATAAAAATATATATCTACTGGACTAGACCCAGGAACTGTAATGACATCATAATGACATCAGAAACAGAATTGAAGCACTGTCTTCTATTCTTCCCAATGCAGTTCAGGTTACTGCACTATGGAAGGTGGAATTTTCTGATATCATGGTTTATGTTGGCTCAGATGTAACTTCCTGCACATGGAAGAGCTCCCAGAGGAAGACAGCAGACTTGTTTTCTCAAGTGGGCCAGCTTTAGTCCAGATGGAGTTCACTAGTAGAGTGCGGTCATGATCACCTTTCCATTTGAGGCCAACTCTCTAAAGATCATAATCATTTTGCTGGCAGGGAATCAATCAGACTTCTCCTGGAAATTTGATTTGATTGAAATTTTGTGTCATTTCCTATAGTAGCCATCGCAAAAATCTCCCTTGGAGTCAATGATTAAATAATTGTATAACCAGAAGTCAGTCAGCATGAGATAGAAACAGTAGAGAAGAAGCTGCCTGGCTATTTTCTTTCTTCATAAAGTATTCTGAGCATAAAAGAAAAAAGTAGTGTTAGGTCAGGACTTCACCACAGACGGTGTAAAATTCCTGACTAAAATGAAAAATTATACGTTTATTTTCTGAAAAGAACTACAGCAAAAATTTCAAAGATATCAACATAAATGGTAGAATGTTGATTCTATTTTTCCTACAAGAAAACTATCCTGCACATGAGAGTGAACAGATGCTGAGCTGTTGGTACTGTTTGTTTGTTTTAGTTTTCTTGTTATGTTGCTGCAGTATGGGCCAGCTACTTACTCATGCAATCTTATTAAAGATTAAATGTCTTCAAGTCCCTGGAAGCCAAACAGGAGAAGCTTTATTGGAGACTAGCATTGCTATAAGGGTCTTGGGTTAATGGAATGAAAGTATAGTTATATCTTAGTGTCATTGTGGAGACAGGGCAGATGGTATTTCTTGATGCCAATTTGCAAGGTACAGGGGCTTACCCTTGACCCAGTGCTCTATGTGCCAGTTTGAACCCCAAAGACAGACCCTAGTGCTGGAGAGCATCATTTTCTAAAGCTCGTTTTCCTTCTTTTAAAGGTATTATGTTAAGGCCTAAGGATTTAATGAGTCTGAATCTCTCCGAGATTATACTTCAGTTTGCTTTTTAGCATGTTAATGTACTGATATTAGCCTGGGAGTGAAAAAAATATTTCCAAAGTTGCTCATTTTCTTTAAAATAAGATCTACTTGCAAGATTTAGCACTGTTTGAAATATAGAAGTCTCTTTAATGCCAAATAACATCTCCAGAGGAAAAAATAATACTAAGATAAAACAAATAAACATGTTCTAGTACCAAGAGAACAGGATTCAGGTTCTATCTCTAAGTCTGATATACATAGTTATGCAGAATCCTTCATGTTAATCTAGACTAGTATTCCTGAAAAGTTAATGTTTCACTAAATCATCTATAGAACATGCTTAAAAATACTTTGGAGACTGGGAAGATGCCTCTGTCAGCAAAGTGTTTGTAATACAAGGTCTGAGATTTGAATGCCAAGCCCCCAGTAAAAAGCTAAGTTGACTTGCACCTGTAAAGTTAGCATTGAGGAAGGGTAAGAGAATCACAGGATTTTGCTGAGACGTGGTCTGACAGCTAATGAACTCCAGGTTGAGTGATAGGGCTTGTCTCACAAAATATGTTGGTAATGGCTTCTAACTGCATATATACTAGTCATTATTAAAGTCTTCCTGATATATGGAAAGCCTCAATGAGAAAGATATGTCTAACTTAGACCTATTCCTCTTGCTCCAAATTATAGTTAAATATGGGAATTTTCCCAAGTAGAAGATGAATAACCATTTCGTCATTGACAATCTTAGGAGGTCATGCCCGAGACTAGGAAGCATGTTCCTGATACATACAGAGGCTTTGAGATTAGGGAACTTGTCACACTTGATGACTAGTAGGTATTAGTTAATGTCCCAAGTCAATGTACTAAGAAACAAGATGATTCTTCATCACACCTACCTGTGTGTTTCAATGAACAAAATTCTTTTCCTATAGTCACAGGGAAGGAAGCATAAAGGCAGTGATAAAGAGAACAGATATATGGAGTTCCCAGACACCGCTTTCACAGAGTTGATTTTGCATGGTACAGATGTATTTAAGGTAAGAGAAGAAATCGGGGCTAGCTAACAGGATCGTGGATTATAACAACAAAGAGTAGCATGCTCTTCTGGGTTGGCAACATAACATCATCTTGGAATTTACTAAATAAATTCTCACAATTTGGAAATGCAGTTCACTAAAACATGATTTTCATTCATTCCTTTAGTTTTTGTTTGGGAAGTGCAAGTGTGTGTTTGGTGTATATTCCTATGATATATGCATGTTTTCAGGAAGGTGTGCAGTTCACTTACTTGTGGAGGCCAGAGAAGAATGTGAGTAAAGTGCTTTGTAACTCTGTCATATTCCTTGACAGAGTCTCCTCCTGAAACCCTAGAGCTCAGCTGGACAGTGACTAGCAAATTCTGGTGATCTACCTCTGAGACTCATAGCACTGAAGCTACAGGTACATGCCTTGACATACCCAGATTGCTATGTGGGTGCTGGGGTTCAAGCTTATGTTCTCTTGCATCCTCAGTTCTTAGCCACTAAGGTACCTCTTCAGCCCATAAGAACACTTTTCCTTAGAATAAGGAACAAAATACTCATGAAAGGATATAGGTACAGAGTCAAAATTTAGAGCTAAGATGAAAGGATGGAGTATCCAGAGACTACCCCATTCGGGAGTCCATCCCATCATCAGCCACCAAACCTAGATACTAATGCTCATGCCANCAAGATTCTGCTGAAGGGACCCTGATATTGCGGNNTCTTGTGAGGCTATGCCAGTGCCTGGCAAACACNGAAGTGGATGCTCACAGCCAGCTATTGGATGGAACACAGGGTCCCCAATGGAGGAGCTAGAGAAAGTACCCAAGGACCTGAAGGGGGCTGCAACCCTGTAGGTGGAACAGCAATATGAACTAACCAGTACCCCCTGAGCTCGTGTCTCTAGCTGCATATGTAGCAGAAGATGGCCTAATCAGCCATCACTGGGAAGAGAGGCCCCTTGGTCTTGTAAACTTTATATGACCCAGCACAGGGCAAGGCCTGGGCCAAGTAGTGGGAGTGGGTGGGTAGGGGAGCAGAGGTGGGGGGAGGGGTATAGGAAACTTTTGGGATAGCATTTGAAATGTAAATAAAGAAAATTAAAAAAAAAAAGAACACTTTTGTAAGTTAAATAAAGGAAATATGTGGTCAGTGCAAAGAACCAGTTAATATCTGATATCTGGGAGGTCAACTTTGAATTATGTGTTACATTTCCTGAATATCTGGTTCAGTGTGTTTTCACTCTGGGAGAGATACACAAAAGACATGTTCAGTTATTTCTTCACACTTTTAGAATAGGACTGGCTAAAGAAATGTTCTGTGGTAAAAATTCTCTAAGAATTCTGCAACATCCACTATGTAGGCTCTAGTAAGGTATGTCCACTGAGCATATGAACTAGTGTGACAAGGGAATTCTTTTGATTTGAATGTGAATTTTTAAGTCACATGTGACTAATGACTGTCATGTTGGACAGTCCTTGTAGAATACATGATGAACCAAGAAAAATACATATGCTTATAGGGAAATGATGTCATGATATCAGGATTATTGAAATATAAGTTTGAACAACAGATGGAGACCTGATCAGGCAGAAATCCAAACCTTTAGCCCATGTCCAACACATCATCCAGCTTTGCTTATTGTAACCTTCTGTTTCCTAGCTATGTTGTTCAATTTCTGTTTGGATTGATCCAAAATATTTCTGCCAAGATCACTGCTCCTTTTTGCCAATGCGTTAGTCTCTCTAATTTCTGGCTGCAATATTTAAAGTATTTTTCATTTAATTAGATCTCTCTCCCTTGGTCTTGCGAAGATTATATACCCCAGTACAGGGATATGCCAGGACCAGGAGTGTCTCACTCGATCTCCCATTCTTTCAAGCTCTCTCTCTCTCTCTCTCCCTCCCTCCCTCCCTCCCTCCCTCCCTCCCTCCCTCCCTCCCTCCCTCCCTCCCTCCTTTACTTCCTCCCTCCCTCTCTGCTTCTTTCTTTCCTTTCTTCCTCTGAAAATATTTAATGTCACATTTGCTTCTGTTGGCTTTTATAAATCTTTAGTTTCTTTACTTTGTAGATTTCATCTCATGGCTCATGTCAGAACCTTTGATTAAACAGTGTCCATACTAAATGTTTTTGTACTGATATGAATGTTTAATTTTTGAAGCAATCTGATATCCATTACATAAATGTTATTAAGATGAATAAGTCAACATCAAACAGGCTGTATTTATTAGTGCTTAAGGGCGTGTGCGTATTCATTAAAAGAGAGGTTTTATTGTTTGTTTGTTTGGGGTTTTGTTGATTAAAGAAACTTAGTTATTATTATGGTCTTCCCTTTGTTTGGTGTCTGGTCTAATCTAAATGCTCAAAAAATAAAGTACTCACTATATGAATAAATCAAAAACTGTTCCAATCTCCTCTTAGCATGGTGTATATCCAATTGAACTCCCAATCTCTCTGTAGAAAGTATACATACTGGACGCTTTTGGACTCCTTTTCAACAGATTTATGTAAAAGATTTATTAAAGATATCACTGTTAAACAGCCGAGGGGGTCACTACCTGCAGCAAACGGAGCCAAAGTTTTCTATATAAAGAAAATTAGGCTAACTTAAAACCTAACTGACACACAGCGGATTATCAGCCCACCCTAACAGCCAAGCACACCCTGCCATCTTAGCAGATTATGGACACCCAATCAATACTGTTATGTAATAAGTCACGCTATTGCTTCACTCGGGTCCACTCTCAGTCTATAATATCCACTGCCCATTCTCTTCTGGTTTGGGGTTCTTACTAACCCAAGCCTTCTTCTTTGTACAAATCCAGCTTTGTTTAATTAAAATTATCCCAAGATATCTTTTACCATCAACAGATATCTCTTTTGCCAGCAAGAAAACAACGGTGATATTTCAATCACACAATAAATCTTCACTCATCTCTGTGTGACGTGTTTCTGAGGAACTGACTGTTGGTCATGTGAGACTAGTAATGGAAGAGAGGATATATAAAGAATTTGAAATTACAGAATTTACTGAGAAGAGCCAGGCACACCATGTTTAGGTAAATAAAATTTGATAAAACACAATAGACTTTGACATATCTTTAGACATTTTGTTGGGAATAATTTTTCATAAGTGTGTTCTGATCAGTTTTCAACCCCTTTTCTCCTCCCAGATCCTGTTCACACCCCCTACTACCATCTATCCAAGCCTTCTTTTTTTCTCTCTATAGAAAACACACACAGGCAAATAAAAAGAAGATAAAAATAAAACAAAAAGAAAAAATCAGGAGCAACACACACACACACACACACACACACACACACACTTACACACACTTTTTAAAAGTAGAAATCTACCGAGATAAATTTGATTGTATTTATTTCATGAATTCTGTATGAAGACTAACAAATGAGAAGGAACTTTATGTTTTTTTTTCTTTCTTTTTATTTTTCAGTTGGTACATTAGCATTTTCGGTGATAGCCTCCAAGCATGCATTCATAGATACATTACTCTGTATATCCTATATCTAAAATATGGAATCACATCTTCCTTCCTAAATATTGTTATCATCTTGAACCTTCATGAGATGGGTCTTGCGAAAATGACTGTGTGCCTCAGGAAGCAACGGGGAGTGTGGGAAGCCTCCAGTGCTATGGCCCCTACTATCCATCACGAAAGTGGACAGACGGGAGACGGCCCTTTAATAGAAACTGGCTAATTTCTTTAGAAATATCTCATTAGGCCCACCCTTCCTGAGCTGCTTCTCCATTAAAATGTAATAAATGAATTCTGCCATTGCCAATCCCAGTCTGTCCCTCTTTCTCTTAATGAAATGAAGATGGGTCATGCTGCCAAACGTTTAGGACAGAGATAATTATTCATGGGATGCTAGAAGGACAGCATTACCCAGCCCATCACAGCCCCACACACACTGGAGATGGGTCTCTCACAAGCTGAAAGGCTTTTGACTAGAGATTTATTTTCATTTCACTCTGGGAAGGAATAAATCCTGTATGTCTGTAAAGCTTTTGCTTAACATTTTTTCCCATTTATTTTTATTTCTGTTTTATACAGTATGCATGATACACGTGAGGTTTGGTTGGTTTACTCACTGATGTTAAATATGAATTTGATTGATTAAAATCAACATTGTCTTAAGGTTGAAATGCTTTTACACTATTAATTGACTTGTTCTTTTACCATTGCATACCAGCATATAATGCATTCTTCATACTTTCACTGCCGATCCACTTTTATGTTTCTCCCATCCCTGTCAAAAATCCTCTCTTCCCTATAAGTCCATTTCTCAAGTTTATGTCCTGTTTTATGACCAACATTTTGCCTTTAGGAAGTTTTGTCTTTTACATGCTGGCTTTCCATTTTAAACGTTAGTTTTGAGTCTTAGGCGAAGAACTTGCCCCCAAACAATGTAATTCTTTGTTCTTTGTCTTCAGTTCTGATCACTTCCCTTAATAACTTTCTATTGGTGCTCTCCTTTTGATTCAAAATAGCTTTTCTATTTCTTGGCAAAGTCACTGCTGTTGGGAAAATGAAGAGCTTTATTCTCACAGTTTGAGACCTGCATTGTCTTTCCTGGTGCTCTTTTATCAAACCATGCACAGCTGAATCTACTACTGTGAGATAAAGCTTCCTCACACTGCATTTGTTACTGTTGTGTCACTAGGACAAAATCTGGGATAACGCATTGAAGGGAGAAAGTGCTTATCTTGGCGCATGGTTGCAAAGCTTTCATAACATCAAGGGAAAGACAATTTGGAGGCACCAAGTACCTTATATCACAGTTGCTAGGAAGCAGAGAGAATCTTTGAGACTACAAGCTTGTGTCTTTTACCTTTTCATAGCATTCAGACTCCTACGTACGGGATGCTGTTATCCTTAACCAATGCAAAGCAAGTTAAGATCTTGCTTGCTTTTTCATTTAATGCTTTCTGAAACAAATATGCACAAATGCATACACACACACACACATTCAAAAACACCCCCACACACAAACACACCCTTACAATAAAATTGCATACCACACACGGTTAAACAACACTTTGTTTTCAATTCTGTGTATTTTCATTCCCCGGAACACCTCTCACCAATCTCACCCACTAATGTTAGTTCATGTCTCAGCAGTAAAGTTGATAGCTGTAAGAGCAGTTTTATAGAATTTATCATCAAGAAAAAGTCTATGTTTACAAAACACAGTGTTTGGTTGCCTGTGGTAGGTCCAATTGTTCTAATGTGCTCATCTTCTTGGTAAACATTTTGGTATTTTTCCTAAAGGAAGGCCAGTGGTTTATGTTTGATAAGAGAAGCGTCACTACACTTTCAGGAGGTCTCCTGAGAATCTAAAACAGGTAAGTGGGTTGTTTCAGCTTTTAGCTTTTAGTTCTAGACGTTGAATGTCTAAGATCAATGGGTGCCATCTGCTCCACCTGTGGTAAGACAGCCTTGACTGATAGAATGTGCAAGGAAAATTATCAAAGAGAGTAAATTGGGGATTCAAAGAGATTCTATACCCACTCGTAGTCTCAATTATGTCACTCAGAAGACAACTGATGAAACTCCCATGAAAACTACATTAATTTTTAACCAAGGGTGATGTCCCTCAAAACTTACTATCTTCTTTAGTCTATCTGACTCCCTCTCTTCCTCTCTCCTTCCCTCCTTCCCTCCTTCCCTCCCTCCTTCCATCCTTCCCCTCCCTCCTTCTCTCATTCCTTCCTTCCTCCCTTCCTTCCTTCCTTGCTTCCCTCACCTTTCCCTTATCCCCTCTCCCTCCATCCTTCCATTCCTCCCTCCGTGCCTCTCTCTATAACTTCTCTCTCTCTCTCTCTCTCTCTCTCTCTCTCTCTCTCTCTCTCTCTCTCTCTCTCTCTCTCTCTCTCTCTCTGGTATGAGTGTGCTTCCTGCGTGTGTCTCTGTATACCATGGGTCTGAGTGACCACAGAGGCCAATAGTAGACACTGGATTGCTTGGAACTGGAGTAACAATCTGTGAGCTGCCCTGTAGGTGATCAAAATTTAACTGGGTCTTCTGGAAGCACAGTCAGTATGCTGAAGCACTGACCTACCTCTTCAGAACCAGGACCCATTTCTTAGGTGTGGAACTATACTTGGCATCAAGTTAACAGTACATGAACTATTGAGACAAATGTCACATATACAAAAGACTACAGAACCATTGTCATCTTAAATCTTTATATGAAATCTTGCAAGTAGTTAAATACCATTATTTCCAGAATATATATTCAGAAACTGAGTGGCAAATTTCTTGTCCAGCTAAGGAGTAACAAATTGAGAGGAGTTTCCAAAATGTTGTCTACGTTTCATTAGTAATAATATAGTGAAGGAAGGGTGTGAGTTAAATGCAGATCTCACTTTCTCTGTATTTTCTCTCATTTACAAAACTCAAAACACTAAATAGTACTATTCTAACTCAAGATCAAAAGGAATATCAGAGGGAAGACCATAACAACATGGTAAACACATTTTTTGAAAAGTCATTTATAATCCCTTGTTTATAAAATTTAAAACATTCCAAAATCTTTTCAGACAAGTAACCTAGGACTTTCATGATATTAAATACTGTCATCTGGTGCTTTAAGAACAATGATCACTATAATTAATAAAGAACACAAATTATTGAATCAGTTACTATGAGCCTGTCAAATGCTAATAATGTTAGATGTGTTATCTCATGTTATCCTTATAGTATTACGAAAAAGAATTGTGGCAAAATCACTCCCAGCTCAGCTTTGGGAGAGCCAGACCCTAGCTCAGGTCTCTCTGCCTCCTAAAATTGACCTCTGAGCCACTTGACTGTGTATACCTGGAGTTCTTTTCTAACTGATCATGTTTGGTTTCATTGTATTAGTTCTGTTAACTTCCAGCCTGAGGATCTGCTCTTCCTCCTGCTTCTCTCTATTGAACTAATTCAGACATTTACTCTAAATATTTCCCAGCCAGAGAATGCCATTTAAGTCAGAATAGATCTGAGAATTGGAAAGGGTCTTTGGGTAGCACTTTACTCTTTAAAGGCTCAAGTGTGGACGGAGTGCGCGCTTGCCAGCCTCCACAGCTGGCTTAGCTGGGAGCTTGTGATAGCTCAAGCTGTAAGACAAATAACTCTGCTCCTTCCTGTGCAAGACAGCAACATCTGCTGGCTGATCAGAATGCCAGCACACACAGAAAAAAAGAAAGAAAGAAAGAAAGAAAAGGCAAAATAGCTTCATATTTTGATTTTATTTTAATTCAGCAGCCCATATAAAGGATAAATGAATAGGCTGATAATCACAGGGTATTTACGAAGAGTAAAACATATAAAGGCAAATAAAAATCTCCCATATATGGTATGAGAAATGCACTGCATGGATATTGGCACAATCCACGCTCTCAAACACATAGGAGAAAGGGAGCGCCACTGGTTGCTGGCTCCATGTTTGAGATTTAATGGGCACCAAAGAAGTGCTGAGTCAGGACTGTAGGACTAGCAATCCTAGAATGTCTGTATGCTCTGCAAAATACAGAAAAGACACTTTTGTCTATTCAAGAGGCTGGGCCTTCGAGATTGCAAACATTTTCCAATGCATCTGCTTCAAAGTCAAAATGTAAGCATTCAGTTCTGCATGCCCTTGCTTCTCAGGTCTCCCACAGGTGACTTGTGGCAGAGCTGAACCTTTTCATCCTTTTACCTGACAAAGGAGCCTCCTAGATTTTATTTATCCCTAGCTTATTCTTTTCTTTTAGACCTTGTCTCAAATCTCAGAGCTTGGATAATCTGCTAGATGTTCTTTTGCCTCTCAGCAGGTATGCCCTGAAGAAGTGAGTGTGGGTGACAGAGAAGCTGGTCCCTGCATCTTGATCCTGTCTTCTGCCTTGAGAGGGATCAGTGCAGGGTTTGACTACTATTCTTTTCTGTATTTCCACACACAATGCCCTCTTCCTTCTCAGATCATTTTTATCTATTATAATCCTTGCTTGTAGTCCATACTCTCCACTCATTTGTCTGCCCCACATAAATGGCATATGTGTAACAGTATCTGTGCTCTCTCCCACTATTCTATGCACACACCATATTTTCTTGGATATACTAAACTCCCTAAATTTGGAAAGAATGAGTCTTTCAATTGTGTATTCACTGATAACTTGTCAGATAGTGTATGTGTTCGGACCTGCACACTCTGTACTGAGAAATGGTGATTCTATATCATCTCTTATTGTGAAGGATGATGGATGTCAAGAATTATGCTTATTACATAACACCGAATAAATACTGGAATAATCGCAGTTGTAACAGCATCTTTTAAAACTTAGTCATAAGCTTACTTCCTGATTCTCTTTAGTATTCCAGAATGAGACAAATAATCCCAATAAAGCAGCAGAAAGAAGTAAGAATTAATATAAAATGAAGAGCAACCTTCAAAAACATCACTCCCCCACCTTTAACAGGTATACTATGAGGTCAGTCATTTTATTCAAATTTAAAGATTCAAACTAAGACAAACTGAAGTTCAGAAACGTAAACTGACATGGGATTAATCACACAAACAAAAAGGGTGACTGTAGACTTTGTGTAACTGTTTTATTTGAACCACAGGACTCCAGTGAAATCATCTCCTTCCTACTTTGTTGCCTGAACTGGATAAGAGAAGCAGACTACATTATTTGTGAGCTATCAAAGATATTTTGGGATAATACTGTCAGTTTGCATGAGTGTTTCTGTCTACATTTGAGGTTAATTTATGCACAATATGTAGCCACATCATTCTTTGGTTGGAATGCAAATTGGCTGAGCACAGCAGCAAGAAACAGACTTACCCTGGACAGTTCATAATCTGCTTGTCACGTTTTCAAGCTCTTCTGTGTGTCACATATGGGGTAGGTGAGCAATTTATTTAAAAATTTGAAGAAAGAGGGTTGCTATTTCCACAACCTCATAGATTTATAGTTTAGTGATGGGTAATATGGACTTTCCCTATTTTTCTACCAAATAGAAATGACTAACTAAATTTATGCATTTAAAACACTGAAGTGTCTGAGACTTATTCATAGGAGTAAAGTGTTAGCATGTGAGTTGGAATATAAGCTACCATCCAGCTGGAGAGAGATTGATTCTATAAACCTCATAAGTAATGAGCATCCCCATGACCACAAGCCCATTTGTGTCATTAGAAAAAGAGAGGAAATGGGATCTGTCTTCACTGATGCCTTAAATGAAGACCCATAATGCCCATTCTCTTTCTGTCTTTAGGTTGTCCTCCAAAGACTGACTTCTATTTCCAATCTTGGTAAAGCTATTGCAATGTGAGTGAAATTTATTACTTCAGGACACTACTTCTTCAAGGGAATAACCCAAGGAATGCATAATCTTATTCATATTAATAAATGAACAAGAGTCATATAATAAATGAACTCTTCCTTAGAGAAAGTAAAATCAGTTTCAGAGACTGACTTTAAAAAAAAAAAAGAAAAAGAAATTAAAATGTTGCTTTGTTTTTTAATTATCTTCTTTTGTTAATCTCAGTGTTTAAGTGTGACTTGCATGTGTGGGTTAGTGTCCCAAGGCATATTTGTACAGGTCAGATAACAAATCTTTGGAGTCAATTACTTTCTTTCATTTCTTCACCTTTTTCCAGGGATCAAATCAAAGTTACTGGACTTGTAGTGTGTTTGTCTCTGAACCATCTCAGAGTCCCTTTTCTGTTTTTCTTATTGTTTTTTTAAACATTATGTTCCTTTTGGCAAAGAAAATATACAATAGATTCAGATTAGCAACAAACTGGAAGCAATGTTGTTTCTCTTTGGTGCAATAGAACCATTTTGGCTAATTTCATGTCAACTTGATGCAGGCTTAAGGCATCTGAGAGGAGGGAACATCAATTAAGAAATCCCTGCATGAGATCAATCTGTAGGCAAGCCTATGAGGTATTTTCTTGGTTAGTTATTGATGGGGGGAAGAACCCAGCATATTGTGTAAGGTGCTAACCCTGGGCTAGTGGTCCTAGGGTTTATAAGAAAGCGGCGTGAGCAAGACAGGAGGAGCAAGCCAGTAAGCAGCATCTTCTGCTTCTGCATCAGCTCCTGACTCCAGGTCCCTGACCTGTGCATGTAGCCTGTCCTCACTGCTATGGGTGAGGAGTTGGTGCTTTGGTCACAGATTTTCATCACAAGACTAGAAACTTTATCTAAAACAAGGACAGTCTGGGGAACCTGCTCAAAACAAAGACAAAAACAACAACAAAAACTACAAACCAAACCAAACCAACCAACCAACCAAACAAACAAACAACAACAACAACAACAACAAAAAACCAAGCAAGCAAACAAAACACTAAAGAAGCCCAGATGTCACCAGTGTATTCCTTTAGAAGGACCTATGATAATGGCTTGTGATTTTCTGCTATTGATCCTATAGTCAAGTGTTCATGCTTTCCATAGCTTCCATGCCACAATGAATAGCCTGTAAGTCACAAACTCCACTCCCATTTCAGTCCCTACAGAGATGTATTACTTTGGACAAATTAGGTCATGTCTCTAGGACTCAGTTCTCTTTTGTATGTCATAAAGACAACAAAATAATCAAAGCTTGCTTCTACCTTTCATTATGGGCAATAATGCAAAGATTTTACTGAAGATTTACCTTTCAGTTATTAAAAATGACTCATCTCTGCAAGGGTATTAAATACATACATGCTTAATATCAAGCAGTATGAAAGGACCAGAAAGACAATGGGGTCATTTTCCTTTCATTATCAGTTCTTTGTCCAAGGCTTTAATCAAGGACCTTCCCCTTCTCTTCCTATATATGAAGCCAAGATATAGGAATTATAAAATCAAAACTCCTTTATTAAAGAAAAATAGTCACCTTACTGTGCTCATCAGAGTATATACAGGAATAGAACCAACAGAATGGGTATATATTACCAAGGCAATCTATTAGATGAACATACATGTAATCAAATAATGGTTGTCTGTAGACTAGAGAGACTAGGAACCTAGAAGATGCTCCTTTTACAAGGCTGTGCATGATTCAGCAGCCTTAATCAGGAGTTGAACCCTGGAGGGTTCCAGAAGAGTTGCAGGCCTTTAGTTTACTCTGGGAGGTTGAAGAAGCTTCCTAAAGTATGGAGGCAGCAAGATAGTAGATGCACTCTCCATTAAGCATGAAGGTAAGAAGCCAACTGCTTTTCCTCAGACCTCTTCATATTTGGGCTGTTGCCAGAAGCAGGGAGAAAGTTTCCCCCATTTTAGCTAATCCATCCAAGAAAAAGCCCCACTAACCCTCTCAGAGGTGTTTGATTTGAGATTTACTATATGTGACAAGAACAATTAGCCATCAGTTCTTGCTTTTAGGCCACAATAAAACAGTGTTAAATATGTTTGTTCATTTTGTTTTGTATATTTGTTATGAGTGTGTGTATGTGTGTGTGTGTGTGTGTGTGTGTGTGTGAGAGAGAGAGAGAGAGAGAGACAGAGACAGAGACAGAGACAGAGACAGACAGAGAGACAGAGAGACAGAGACAGAGACAGATACACAGAGACACCAAATGACAGAGAGGGGAGAGAGGGTGGTAAAGAAAAAGAGTTTCAATTTGTTTGGTTTTTCTATCATTCTATACCTTATTTCTTTGAGGCAGGGTCTCTCTCTGAATACTGAGAACATGGTTTTTGTTGGTGTTGTTTTGTTCTAGATGTTGGGTTTGCTTGTTTGTTTGTTTGGGGGATTATTGTTGCTTGATATTTTTTAAAACTAAGGCTGGTAGCCAACAAACCTGTAATATCTTTCTGTTTCTGCCCTTCTATGGGTTAGGAGTACATGAATACATGGAACTATATACAGTTTATTATGTGGGAGAGGAGATCCATATTCTGGTCATCATGTTCAGAATGTTTAACTGCTGAGCCATTTCTCCAGAACCTCTGTATATCCTTTATTTTAAAAAGTGTCTCATATAGCACATGCTTTCCTTGAACTTTCTGTGAAGCCAAATAGATAATGACCTTCCCCCTCTGATCCCCCTTCTCCTATCTATTAAGTTGTAAGATTATAAATTTGAGACACCTTATCTGGCTTAATCTATCATTTTTACTTTATATAGTTCAGTTTTGTCACAGTGTTTCATTTATTGATTGATGGGGTTTTTGAGAAAGCGTTATGCACGTCAGCATTTAGATCTCTTTAAAGGAGCGATAAGAGACTATGATCTTGAGATTCAGTCTCCCAATGAAAGAGACAGGATTCTGACATCATTCACCCAAAAACCAAATTTCTTTAAAACAACTTCTTAATGGATTAAATGTAGTGACTGGCAATCATAGCGTTTTAAATTTATCAAATCAAGTTGCTCAATTTGAGATAATGTCATAATAGAAGGTTGTCCGAGGATTTACGTCTCCTGCCTGAAAAATAAATGCTGCTCCTGTTAGGTAGCAATAGGAAACAGTCCCAGAGAGTCTCCAGTCCACTGACATCCTGTCTGGGAGGGTGGACTTACTGGGAAGTGATGATAAAATTGCTTGTCTGGTAGCTGTGGGGAGTTGAGATGTGTAACCTGGAATCTGCACAGCTGAATCCCCAAAGCACAAAAACTGACATTGCACAAAATGTTATACATGTGGGATGGAGTAAACATTGGTATAAAAATCCCATCCAAACGACAAATACAAGCAGCTGAGGCAGCCTACTGATAATAAAAGGAACAATGAGATAGGCTTCACTGTCATTTCACACTTCTGGATCACACTCCTGTGGATTCCTTTGTCTATTGCCTGCATGAAGTCAGTTTTAACCCTTGTCACACAACAACTTGAGTTCAATTGAGACCTTTCATTGAATATTTCCTTTCCACACAGTTCATGGCTATTAGGGAAACAGGACACAGCCTTATCAGGTTTGAAAAAAATCTGGCTCATGTTTTGGCTGCTGTGCTTCATAGCTATGGGATATTTGGCAAGATTTCCTTTGCCACCTTGAAATTCAGCATTTAGGTCTGGTAATGGAAATAAGCCAATTATAGCAGCTTCATCTTCATTTATTTTCTTGTAAACGATAAAACCTACTTACCAAATATTCTTGGTAAGCTATAAATCAGATCTTGAATGTCAGTTGATAAAGGCAGATTATCTAGGTTTTAGTGTGTTTTGTAGTTATTAGTCCTGGGAGAATTTTATGCAATGTATTTTGATTGTATTCATCCCTTTCTTCAGTCCTTCTGGATTTATCCCTCTTTCATGGCCCGGCCAGCTGTGTCCTCTGACATGATTTTTAAGCTATCAGTCTAATTTGTGCCACCCTTATAACCTTGGATGTGTGTCCTTCACAAGAAGGGACTCCACCCACAAGAAGCCACACTACTGAAGGAAAATGACTGCGTCTCCTGGCAACTATCAATTGCCAATAGTTTCCCTCTTCATGTGGTAATTTTGTCTAGCTTGAGCTTCCTGGCTTATACATGCTGTTTAAAATACTATGAATTTATGTGTGCAACTGTCTTGTTGTATCTAGAAAATACTGTTTCCTTGTGGTCCTCTATAGCCTCTAGCTCTTACAAACTTTCTGACTCCTCTTACACCAGGATCCTTTTGAGGAAGGACTAAAATATAGACATCTTGTTTAAGTCTGAACATTCTATAATCTCTTACTCTCTGCACCTTTTCCAGTTGTAGGTCTCTTTGTTAATTGACAACTACTGCAGAAAGAATCTTCCCTCATGAGAACTGACAGATGCACTCATGTATGGGTATAATGAAGATCCATTCCCGGTTAGTTTATTATGATGCTTTGGTTTCTTGCTGTTGGTACATTTTAGTGTCTAGGAAAACATAAAGGAACATATTAATGCTTTCCTAATTTGTAGGTTGCATCCAGAGAGAGACAGAGGAAACTGATACTTCACCATTGAGTAATAGTAACTGATCATGTTTTAAAATAACTCAAACTATGGTTCTCTCTTTGTTTTTTTTGTTTTTGTTTTTGTTTTTTTTCATATCTGAAAAAAATGATCTTGGGGGACTAGATTGAGGAGTTCACATGCACAAAGAGAAGCCTGAAGATTAAGAAGGAATTTAACCCTAATTCTAACCACAAAGCAGTCAAAAGAATTAAGTGCAGCTAGAATATGAATGAAGACTTCGAAAAGAGTAAAAGAAAGATTTCCCTTTCTTTCAAGCCTCTAGGATTTTTTTTTTTTTTTGGAAAATATGTTGATGACTCAATGTTGTGGTGAAGCAGTAAACTCCAGATACTACACTTAGATTCATAATAGAGCACACTGGGAGTGTACACTGGAATAACAGAGAGAAGGAATCCTGGAGAGCACAAACAAGAGGCATAGACATCATGTAAGAGCAGAAGAAATCTTGTACGCTACTCCAAGTCACATAGCTCTATCTTTAATGAAAACAGTAGCCTATTGTTATTGCCTTAGCAGTGAAGATGTTCATCAGAGTGACGAACTCATGATGTTACAGTCAGTCTGGCAATAGCTTCACAGTTAAACCAGAAGATTTTAGAGTAGATCTCATTTTCCAAGGCAAGGTCAAAAATTCATCTGCAGAAGAGCAAAGCACATGGATATATAGGAATATTCTTTGTGATCATGGTAATCACTTTCACTATGTAGACAAGGAGCATCATGTTTTTGATTTAAGAAATAGAAGTAGAGAAATCACCCGAACTCTCTATGGAAGACTGCCTTGTTCTCCCTGCATCAGGATGAAGAAAAGGTGGTTCAGCAGTTCAAGCTGGTGAACAAACTCAGCCACATGGGGTTATATACCCTGGGCGACTGAAGATGTGAAACGACTCTACTCAAATAATTTATGTCAGTTCAATATTACTTATATCTAATACAACACACATACATCTGAGGTAGATGTTATAATGCTGTGTTTAGGGTATATTGAATATGGAATGTGAGCATGCTCTTTTCAAATGAAATTAAAAAATATTTGTGATCAATAGTTACTTGAGTCCATGCTTACAGTAATGGGAGATTCAGAAGGCTGCTGGAACAATGTATGTTCCACTGATAGGAGTTTTTGGTCAAAACCAAAAACTTCTGTATTTGGCTACCAATATCAATTTCATTTTCATTTCAGCAGAGCAATAAAAATAATTCTTATGAAAAATTATTCCTCTCCATTAGGAGGTTAAGCTCCACATGCATAGCCAGAATTTGTATAGCTATATATTAGAGATGTATTGTGTGTGAAATTTATACACAATTTTATATTGTCATGGAAGTTATGAACACAGAGATGACTAGCCAAAAACGAAATAGTAAGAGTAGGGTAGCCTAGGAATTAGGGGGAAGAACATGACTCTGCATTGATTGTATTGAATAACTCACAAAATCTTCAGATTTATCCTCTGTGAGACACATTAGTTCTTGTGAACTGCCCATTGAAATGTAACAAAATAGAAATCATTAATGACAAAATAGAGCAGTATAAATGAATGGTGATGCCAGAAAACTTCAAAAGAGAAATTAGAAAACAACTTCTGAGTAGTTGCTGTTGAGCAAGAGAGTAGCTACTAGAAAGTAGAAGTTATCTTTTTATTTGTGTGTATCAGTATGCAGTTCCACTGATGGGAGGAGTCTAATAGGAGGAGGAAATGATGATGAAGCAAAGGCTGGAGACACTGAACAATGCCCAAGCCCTACAACTGAACATGCAATACTGTACAAAAACCCAAGGCAAATAATATTTGATGATAGAGCTGTTCTTGTATACCTGTGTGTGTGTGTGTATGTGTGTGTGTGTGTGTGTGTGTGTGTGTGTGTGTGTGNGAGAGAGAGAGAGAGAGAGAGAGAGAGAGAGAATTAAACACAGCAACAAGTTCTACTTAATATAGCATTTCAACATCTGATTCTCTAAACTTCAACTTCTTAATTACAAGTTAATACTGAAATTGAACTTTTATCTGTCCCTGATATTTTGAGTAGCTCTGGTTTAATTATTCTGAACCTCAGTTAGCTTGCTATTAGCTACAAGACCATATACTAGGCTTGTTACTAAGTATATAAACTCATTAGATTTTTGTTGTTTCTCTTTTTCTTTCTCTGATTGGAATGGGTTATTAATTTATATCTATATTGTCAGACAAAGAGCTTGGTTTCCCAATAACTTTGCTGTGTGATCAGAAAGCAAATAGCCATCTGCCCTTTTGCAGGTATGTATTTACAATCTATGTTTCCTCAAGCTTATTAAGGTTAAAAATTCTAGGATTATGCTAATCACCAAATAAGAGCTAAAACAGTTTCAGTGCTTAGAACAGCAACAGCAGCATCTCCTGGAAACTGTAAGGATGACAAATTCCTGGTCTTACCTAAGGCTGGTGAATCTTAACCTATAGGTGCACGGTTCAACAAGGTATCAATGCAGACTGGATTTGGAGATACAGTGTTATAACATAGAATTTTGGTTCACAATCCTTGAACTAGGAATATCTAAGGAAATTGGTGGTTAAACATTGATAGTTAACCAGAGATAAGGAACATGATATTGTAATTTCTTTCACTTGTGTTCTTTAAACATATTTTCAACTTAAAGACAAATGTGAATTACAATACCAGATACCTTTAATTCCTCCTAGGAGATGAGGAGGAAAGATGAATTTTCTGTTTCCACAGGCAAAGACATTATTTTCTCACTAAACAAGTACTTTTTCTCTTCTTTTTATAAAGGAAAAGATGATTATATCTTTTTACAAGAAACTCTTAGGCATATCCAGTTCTGGAAAATAGTCACTGCCCTGTAACAATTCCAAATGTTACATGGTGATACTATAGAGCTTCTGGGAAGCTTGACAAAGACGAGAGTTAGAGGAATAGAATACTGAAGAGACTCTGATAGTCTCATGTAAATTTATACAAGTTATTTATCCTACAGTAATTTCTACAGTAATGAATTAAAACTAGATATTATTTTTATGTTCATCAAAAGGACATAAATTACAAATATGATTGACATTAATAATATGCTACCTAGTTTTTTCTTTTTCTCCAAAATGTACAGATAAATCTATCTTTAGTGAATCCATGATGAGAATCTCTCAAATATGTGTCTTCAAGGTATTGGTAACTGTTGGATTATATTAATTAACTTGGAAAAGCTATTATCAAGAGAAATGATAAGGATGCATAATTAACTCTGATATAAGGACATTTTAATACCTAATGCCTCTAATGACATTATATGCTTAAAATAACTGTTTTTTACTTTAAAACAATGTTAAGTAAATACAATACATTATTTATAGTAAAAATGGCAGACAGCATAGTAAAATTACAAAACCTCATTAACAAAAATCTAGACAAAATTAGGTCTTCAGACAGCTGAGAACATCATTTATTTTGTGAATTGCAGTGTGCAGGGCCATACCTTTCTGTGCCTGAAGGAGATATGAGATTTTTTCACTATCAGTTTTCTTTGCTGCCACAAATGGCCAGATGTAAACAGTGTCCATTAGTTATCTCACAGTGGTAGAGATTCCCAAGTGTGTGTGAGCTGAGTAGGATTCTCTTCCTGTGGTCTCACAAAGCTGAGAGCAAGTGCTCATGATACTGAATGTTTCCTTTTAAAATAAAAAGTTGAGAATTTCATACGTGATTATTTTTATCATTTCTATCTTTCTCTCTGCCCTCACTAACTCCTCCTATATCCCTGTACTATATCTCAAATTCATGAATTCTTCTTTATTATTGTTACACATGCACATACATACATACACACACACACACACACACATATATATATATATATGTGTGTGTGTGTGTGTGTGTGTGTGTGTATGTATATATATATGCATAGTTATATAGACAAAGACAACCCACTGAGTTTATTTATAGTCACTCATAAACATGTTATTGTAGAATGAGAAGAAATATTGTAGGAGTAAGAAGACCCAAATATTTGCTGCAAGACAGAGTCTTCCATATACAATAAAATGTTATACCCATGATATCAGCACCAACAAAACTGTATACTGGCACTGGAATTTTAGCTGAGTTATTTGAAAAAAAAAAAAACTTCACATACAAATTCAGATTTCTAGCAGCTGACAGAATAAGGACTCTTCTTCCTTGCTGTTAGTGAGCACTGTGCCATTACCTACTTAAAGACACCACGAGCTTTCCTTCAAGACAGTACCAGCTTCCTTTGTGAGTGTCTACTTCAAGACAGTACCAGCAACAACCCCTTAAATTTTCAGTGCCAGCAAGAGTGCATCTGACTTGGGGTTCACTGAAGAAACATTGTTTGAATTTTGCAGTCTTAGCACCTCTGGTGAATTAATCAAATTCTATGCTGAGGTCCTACCTTAATGGAGAAGTTGAAAAACAATGATAGGATGAAAGAAGAAAGGGAAGGCAAACACTGAAAGACATAGGACAGAGAACAGAGAGCAATTGAGAGCTGTGAGATGTCGCTGTCAGTATACATGAGCTTTCTCTCCCTACTTTCAGGGATTAACGGCTAGAACATTCTTCCCTTCTTCTGTCTTTTTTTTTGTTTTGTTTTGTTTTTTGAGACAGGGTTTCTCTGTGTAGCCCTGGCTGTCCTGGAACTCACTCTGTAGACCAGGCTGGCCTCGAACTCAGAAATTCACCTGCCTCTGCCTTCCCAGTGCTGCGATTAAAGGTGTGCGCCACCACGCCCGGCCCTTCTTCTGTCTTAAACTGCACAACACATCACTGGCTTGACAGTCATGCATGCTAACATTCATGCAAGATATTGCATTACCATTTCTAGGAGCTTTTGCAACCTTATCTCTAATCATGGCTCTATGAGTCTTTACTATGTTGCAGTTCTGGGGTTGAGAATAAATGAGAGGTGACTTGGGAGATAATGCCGTCAAGTTTAAAAATGTCACACCTCACACTCCAAATCATGAAGCACCATATATTTAAGGTTGGTTCTAAATACTACCGAGCATCAAAAGCTTAATTTTCATAAAAGGGGTAAATCATTTGGACTCATCTTTCTGGTGATTCATATAAAATTGGTATATATGGGTAGGTATCCTTATAGAGCTCTCAACCAATCAAGTAGAAATGTCAGGTTGTACTTGGAGAGGTACTGAGCTAAAGCTACAGGGCAGAAGTTTAAGAGAAATGGACTTTCTGCAGTTTCCAGATTCACTATGCTGGGCTATGAGCTGATTCCAACATTGCGAAGCCCTAGAATTCATCACCTTCCAAATGCTAAAGTAAAATTGGGGAAATGTCATCAAGTTGTTAACCATTATTATCTATTAAAGTAGCAGTACTGAAGACAGGAAAATCACCTAATAAAGCCAGTCTTTCTTCCTTTTATCACCTAGAACTGTCAAGACTCCGATAAATTATAATGGACCCAACATAAAACCAATGACCTGCATATTCTCCGTTGAAAATCCCTCTTATCTCAGCAAGTAACCACCCACAGACATGTCAATTAGGATGGGAGAATGTCAAGGTTAAATGTTTCTCAAAGCTTCACATGTCTACCTTTCAAGTTCGAACTGCTTGAAGTATCTGTTTAGCAACTCTTTGACAAATACACTTTTCTATTTTTAAGTGAAAAATAGATGAATTTTATAGAGTTCTTTAGAGAGTACAGTTTTACAATGATACTTGGATACATGGTTTATCAAAATGAAACAAATTGAAAAAATATGAAACCTCCAGAGATGTTGGTTCTATGGAGCTTTCTTGAAGGTTTTCAATTTCTTCAGTCAAAAGTAGAAATAACACACCCTTATATTCCTTCTAAGATTACAGTGGAAGTCATATATACTATATACTATATTTAAAATACCTAAAATAAGGTAAAGGATAAATAAGTCAAAGGTGTTTGATAAACTTACTTGTGATCCTAGTATTTAGGAGAACTGAATAAGGGTGATCATCTGTCATGTGTTATCATAGGCTACAACAAAGTGGACCTTGTCTTGAAAAAAAATTACTTTTTTTTGTTGTTGTTTTTTTTGTTGTTGTTTTTTTCAAAACAGGGTTTCTCTGTATAGCCCTGGCTGTCATGGAACTCACATTGTAGACCAGGCTGGCCTCAAACTCATAAATCTGCCTGCCTCTGCCTCCCAAGTGCAGGGATTAAAGGCGTGTGCCACCACCTCCTGGCTTAATTCTACTGTGAAATCGTGGTTATAAATGGCTCATTCATTTGTTCAACAAGTATTTAATGAAAAGCTTCAAGCTATTCAGATATCAATGTAACTGTGCATCTAATATCAAACAAAACAAACATAGCATATTCTCTCAAGAAATATATAGTTTAATGACAAGCAAAGAGAATTTAATAAAAAAAAATCATAGAACACATATCTCTTAACAGAAAGTAGAAATTTTAGAGTCTATAGATCAGACAAACCTAAAATAGTACGGTAAGTTTGGAATATCAGTAAAGGCTGCCTAAACCAAACAATATTAAGGTTATATTCAGGATGATAATAAAAAATTAGGCTAAGTAGTGATAAAAATGTCCAAAGTGGATGAAAGCTAGCATTGGAAGGGATACAGCCAGGATAGTCTTCCAACCTCTGACTCAGAAGATACTTATCCATAAACGTCCCATGTGAGACTGAAATGAACAAACTACACTCAAACCAATAAAAGAAACCCACCACCAACAACCACAAAACAAAACAAAACAAAACAAAACAAAACAAAACAAACAAACATGGCTCCAATCTTTTCACAAGATAACATAAGGAGATGTTCCTTTTCATCAGTTGTGACTGCATTCTTATAAGCAAGGTTACAGAACCAAAAATTAGTATAGTTTAGCAGCCTTGAGCTTTCCCTTATGGGATGAGAAGGAGTTGTATCCCGAGGCTTCCAATAAATCATGAGAGTTTAGTGAAGGTTCATTCCTTGCACAGAAATCTTAGTTATGCATCTCAGGAGAGATAAGAGCCCATTCACTGGGTATTGGTTATTGGTTCCCTCAGGTAGGCAATATCACTCCAGAAGCAATTTTGACTTAGGTAGCAGTGTTGTGGGCTTCACTTATAGAATCTGGGAACATCTCTAAGAGGCAAAATACAATGTAACTCTTAAAAAAGAAAATTTGAATGCTGACATGCAGGGAACCATAGAGTTGATTTGGTCTAGTTGCTCTGAGAGCCATTCATCATGTTTTTCAGGTTAGAGTCCTTGACTTATGGGCACAATGTGACTTCCATTTCCTGACAGACTGATGCACTCCATTAGACATTGAAATGTTCAGGTTACTTCTTGTTTCTCTGAATGTTCCCTGAGTAGTCAAGGAAGCATGGACATTTGATAGGACAATTGGACTTAGACATGAATCTTCTATACCCTGTGTAACTTGCAAATGTCATTGTTTCCTGGCAACCACAACTGTATTGATCCTGAAAATTGGCATTATAATCTGTTTCTAATAATGGTATAAAAAGTCTGATTGCTGTCAGTAAAATTGTCATAGCCTCAGTTGTACTGTGGCCCCCTCTAACTTGGCCTGGTTTAGTTCCTCATATCAAGTGACCTTGGCCTGATAAGCAAGCACAGGCACTTACATTCACAAGATCAGGTAGTATTAAGAGAATACCTAGCATTTATTTCTTCATTTTACCAATTCATTTTAAATTCTTCTCATTCCATTTTTCGTTCAAGTAGCTAAGAAAAGCCTTATATTTGATGATAAAGAATTTAACAGATAATTCAAGTTTAAGGCTTTGTAAAAATAGATATGCATTAAAGAATTTAATCTGTACATGAAGAAAAATTCATAAGTAGAGGAAGGTAAAGGGGATGCATGTTCTAAAGAAACAAAAAATAACCCAAGAAGAAATGCAGATAATAGGTACCTGGGGTTACACAGCATACTTTAACGATTTTGTCTTTAATTGAAAAGCAACAGTCTAATAATAATCAGCAGTAAGATGGCCACCCACATGCTTACCAGCGTTTGTACCAAGCAGTCCCATGAAGCATGCTTGGCAGCCTAAGTAACTGCTGAAATTCAGTGAAGGATGAATGTGATTGCTGTACAAGCCTCCAAGAGACTTCTTTGAAATCAAAACTTATAGCTAAATAAAGCTGCTACTATGCTTATAAAGGCGCCACCTATGCAGCTACTCCTGACCACAGTTCATCAAGAACAAAGTTGGACAAGTTCATTGCTTGCTTATTCTCAGTGCCATGGTATTTATTAAACAAGTATGTGATCTATAGACCCCTTTTAGCACTATTTAAGTTCACCTTCACTATCCATGCTCAGTTTTCCACAATATTCTGATCATTGGCTCTCATCCAGGTCCACCCCTCATACAGTTCCCAACACCTTACCCTCTCCACTTCTCTTATGATATGATGGAGACCCTGCCTTGCATATTCCCCCATCCAGGCACATCAAGACTTTGCAAGACTAGGTGCATCCTCTCCTACTGAGGACAGACAAGGCAATGCAATTAGGGGAATGTACTCCATAGACTGGCAACAGCTTTAGGCCCTTGCTACAGTTGTTCAGGGCCCACAAAAGACCGAACTACATGCATGTCAGGGTAGGGGGACTAGGCCTAGCCATATATGCTCTTTGGTTGGTGGTTCAGCCTCTGAGAGCCCTGCAGGATCCAGGTCAGTTGACTCTGTTGGTCTTCCTGTGAAGTTCCTATCCCTTCAGGACCTTCCATCCTTCCCCCAACTTTTTCATAAGAGTCCTGGAGCCCTGTCCAATTTTTGGCTGTGGGTTTCTGCACCTGTTCCAATCAGCTGCTAGTGGAGCCTCTCAGAGGACAATTATGCTAGGCATATATCTAGCATCATTAATAGTGTCACACTATAAATATACTCAATGTAAAGAGTAATTCTAAACTTTTAGAAGAGGCAAGATTCAGAAAAGCCTTTACAACACTTCAGAAATGCCTCTTCTATCCTACGTATATGATTTTAAATAAGGAACCTCTCTATCCTGTGTCCTGATTTTAGCCCTCTCATGCAATTAGTTTTAAATCTTCTCCTTAATATTTATTTATTTTTTACTACTTGGGTCTGATTTATTCGTGGAGCAGATTGTCCTCAGTGTGGGGAAACTATAGCCACCCTGGAAAGTAATGAAGGAACTATGGAGTGTTCTAGCCTTCTCTCAGAGCTGCTGCTCTCACACTCACCAGCCTGCTGATCCCTTCTCTACATAGCCATGATACTGGTGTATGTGTGTGCCACCTCCACTCTTACATCTGAGGATTTCCTTTTTTATTGGATATTTTATGTGTTTACATTTCAAATGTTCTCCCCTTTCCCAGTTTCCCTTCCGGAATCTGCCCTCTCCCATTCCTGCTCCACTTGTTTCTATGAGGGTGCTCCCCCGCCCACCCACTCACTCCCACCTCACCATCCTGGCATTACCCTACACTGGGTATCAAGTTTTCATAGGACCAAGGACTTCTCCTCTTAGTGATGCCAGACAATGCCATCCTCTGCTACATATGTGGCTGGAGTCATGGATCCCTCCATGAGTATTCTTTGGTTGGTGGTTTAGTCCCTGGGAGTTCTTGGGGGGTCTGGTTAGTTCATATTGTTGTTCTTCATATGGGGTTGCAAACTCCTTCAGCTGCTTCAGTCTTTTCTCTAACTCCTCCATTGGGGTCCCTCTGCTCAGTCCAATGGTTGCCTGCTAGCATCTGCGTCTGTATTGGTCAGGATCTGGCAGAGCATCTCAGGAGACAGCAATACCAGGCTCTTGTCAGCAAGCACTTCTTGGCATGTGCAATTGTGTCTGGGTTTGGTGTCTGTATAAGGGATGGATCTCCAGGTGGGGCTGTCTCTGGATGGCCTTTCCTTCAGACTTTGCTCCACACTTTGTTCCCATATTTCCTTTAGACAGGAGCCATTCTGTGTTAAGAATTTGGAGATGAGTGAGTAGCCCCAATCCCCAAGATCAGAAACTGATAAAACTTTGCTTACTCAAGTTTTAGTTTGGTTCATTGTCTGATCAATGCACTTCTTTGTAGTTTTAACAATGGAATACCCCTTATTTTTGTGCTAGCTGATTATGTTATTATAACAATCCTATTCCATGGTGTGCTTGGCTCACAGGGTGAAACATTTAGGAATGTGAAGCCTGTGTTTGGTGACAATCCACTGCTACAACTTCTCAAGGTGCAGGAAGGAGGAAGTGAGCAGAGTAGAGACATAATGGGACCAGGTCAAGACTTTGTTTTAAAAATCCACTTAAAGAGTGTAGTTAAGATTTTGACAGCTGAATAAAGTGGTACTTGGGGATTTTCCTCCAAGATCCGTAATGTCACCTACAGCTAGAATTACAGGTAACTAAGGAATATGGAGAACAGGAGAATAGTCATCCACAGTGAATAGCACACCAACTGTGATCATATACCAAGCAGTGAGTCATGAAACATACATGCAGCTAACATCCACAGATTAATTAGGTTATCATTTTATATTAAGAATATGTATGTAATTACACTAATTGTGGGGGGAAAGGTCTTGAAGTAAATGGAACCAAGAAGGGGAGATGGGAAGTTTTGAAGGGGGGGAAGAAAAGAAGGAAGTATGTAATTATAATCTCAAAAAATCAGAAAATACCTTTAAAATTTTAATGCCTCACATCTCATCACTGCTATAATGATAGTTAAATTGCCACATGACTTTGGTGATTACCCTTAATGAATACTATTTACAATGTTTCCCATTGTAATTTTCCCTCTATCTCCACCCCCCATCCACATTTCACTTGATGGTCCTGAATTTCTACTTATCTGAGTGCTGTGTGGAGTTAAGCCCATTGCCTCTCATAGAAAAATCCTGCTACAGTAAATCCAAGTGTTATTACACTGGCCCTAATTAATTTCTGCAACATCATGCTTTCAGATTGCCTTCAAATATTCTTCCTTCACCAGTATCATGTCATGTCATTTTTTTCTTGTAATAACTTGTTTTCTGTTTTATATGTGAGAACTAAGACACTGAAAATATTGATCCACTCCATAATATTTCCAGAAGCTCCATCTTTCTGTTTTATCCTTCTTGTCACATCTTGTTTCCTCAACTGTCATTACTGTGTCTTAGGGGAAAAAAAAAATGAAAGAAATCAAATAAGTTGATACTATTCTCTTACTTTGCTTTTGAAATATTTATGCATACAATCTAACACAAGGAAACAAAAAACAAAGTCAGACTGGAAAGATGGCTTTCTGTGCTTTGAAAGGCTTTGAGTTCATTTCCCAGCATTCAGGTTAGACAATTCATAACCACCTATAATAGCAACTCCAGGAAATACAAAGCCCTCTTTCAGCCTGCAAAGACACATGTTGTATTCTCCTACTGCACCCCAGCACACACACACACACACACACACACACACACACACACACACACACACACACACGTGTACACACAGAGATACACACAAATATGAATAGACTCTTACATCAAAAAACAAATTATAGAGCTATCTATGATATATTACTCTATATTATATATCACTATATCATAAGCTATATGATCAGGAGCTTTATACTTAGTATCTTTCTTTTGGAATAATCTGCTCCTGTTGAAAAGAAAAGCATTCCTTGTTCTCTTTTGGATTCTGGAATAAAAAATGGTGAACCAAACAGATAAAAAAAATTAACCAGATAAACAACATGAGATGTTCGTTTTTGTTTGTGGGGGCTACGAAGAAAGTATACTATAAATAGTTAGATCAAAAATTTTAATGGCATTTTATCAAAGGAAGCCAAATTACAGAGAAGTGGTTAAACAAAAAATGAATGTTTATTATAAGCTTATGCTTCAAAATCTACTTATTTTTTATTAGATATTTTCTTTATTTATATTTCAAATGCTATCCTGAAGGTTCCCTATACCCCCCCCCCCGCCCTGCTCCCCTACCCACCCACTCCTGCTTCTTGGCTCAGGCGTTCCCCTGTACTGGGGCATATAAAGTTTACAAGACCAAGGGGCCTCTCTTCCCAATGATGGCTGACTAGGCCATCTTCTGCTACATATGCAGCTAGAGACACAAACTCTGGGGGTACTGGTTAGTTCATACTGTTGTTCCACCTATAGGGTTGCAGTCCCCTTCAGTTCCTTGGGTACTTTCTCTAGCTCCTCCATTGGGGGTACTGTGTTCCATCCAATAGCTGACTGTGAGCAGCCACTTCTGTGTTTGCCAGGCACTGGCATAGCCTCATAGGAGACGGCTATATCAGGGTCCCTTCAGCAAATTCTTACTGGCATGTACAATAGTTTTTGGGTTTGGTGGCTGATGATAGGATGGATCCCCGAGTGGGGTAGTCTCTGGATAGTCCATCCTTTCATCTTAGCTCCAAACTTTGTCTCTGTAACTCCTTTCAAGGGCATTATGTTCCCTATTTTAAGGAGAAATGAAGTATCCACACGTTTGTCTTCCTTCTTCTTGGTTTTCTTGTGTTGTGCAAATTGTATCTTGGGTATTCTAACTTTCTGGACTAATATCCACTTATCAGTGAGTGCATATCTAGTGACTTCTTTTGTGCTTGGGTTACCTCACTAAGAATGATATCCTCCAGATACATCCATTTGCCCAAGAATTTCATAAATACATTGTTTTTAATAGCTGAGTAGTTCTCCATAGTGTAAATGTACCACATTTTCTGTATCTATTCCTCTATTGAGGGACATCTGGGTTCTTTCCAGCTTCTGGCTATTATAAATAAGGCTGCTATGAACATAGTGGATCATGTGTCCTTATTGCCAGTTGGAACATCTTCTGGGTATATGCCCAGGAGAGGTATTGCTGGATCTTCTCGTAGTACTATGTCCAATTTTCTGAGGAACTGCCAGACTGGTTTCCAGAGTGGTTGTACAAGCTTACAATCCCACCAGCAATGGAGGAGTGTTCCTCTTTCTCCACATCCTCACCAGCATCTGCTTTAATAAGTGTACTTAAACGTTTTAACCTCCCTTCTAGCCCACCACCCACTAGACTCAGTGGAAAGGAAAGGTTAATAGGGCAAAGGAGAATGTGGATCTGTTTGGAGAATTTCAGTCTGCATTGTCAGGATATCAGCAGTCCAGTTCACACAAATCAGCCGTCATAGCTAGATCTACTCACAAACGCCATTCACAAATCAGCAATGGCAGTTAGATTCAAAAGAAACTGGGAGGCTCAGCCAACCAGTCAGAGTCCACAGAAGAGGCAAGACATTGCCTGAATACCACTGGAAGTTCTTGAGTGTGTTTCTTTCTACAAAGTCAAGACAAACAATCAGCAAAGTGTACCAAGGTAAACCAATATAACACAGCATCATCCACTGTCTGTTGGGTTGTAATTCCAAACATCATATGTTCTCTCAATCATGTGTTGTGGATAGTCCTGGGGCTTATTATATTTGATGTCAATTCCATTCTCCTGTGAGGAGTTGTGAACAAGGAATGAGTCAGCACTCAGGTGATTTCTTGCAAATCTTCTTCCCACCTTAATTTGTAAAATAAAGGAGAGCTGATGATTGGGCAGAGGGAGGGAAGGTGGAGTGGAAAGAAAGAAAAGAAGGACGTTTGAGAGAGAAGAGAAAGGAGGAAGAAGAAAAGCAGAGCAGAAGCACATAGCTTGGAGAAACCACAAGTTCTAAGGGATCTGATAGATGTAGAAGATGGTAGTGTAGCAGTAGATCTGCCCAATCTAGATGCACAGCATGTAATCATATTAATTGAGTCATGTTTTCATTGCGGGGACATATTTGGGTTGGAGAGATTTACCGCAACATACTGCTTTAGCACATCACATGCTATTTTCTCAGGCAGCTTCCAGAAAACATCATGAGTCTGTTCTAAAAAACAAAAATCTTCCCACGTTTCTGCTTCAGCAAAAACATGCTTTCATAAGACAGTTACCAGAAAAAAAATCACGTGGTACAACTTTTTTCTCCCACAAAACCAGAAATTTCTCCTTCAGTTTGCATGCATAAGAATAGACACCTGATGGAAAGTATATTATTTAATAAAATATAGTGACCAACAATTCCTTTTAGAGCGAAGAATTTATTTCAGGCTTGTGGCTCTACTGGGATAGCCCACAAAGGCAAGGGAGACTTAGCAGTAAGCAAGTAGAACAAGAAACTGACAAATCTCACTCTCAACTTCAAACACTATTCATAGAGGATAAACAGTATGGCAAGACAATGAACTCTGGAAGGTAAGCCCTGGTGATAGACTTCCTCCAGCAAGGCCTCAGCATCTCTGCAATCAACGTGATCTGCTGAGAAAGAAGTGTTCAGGTAAATGAGCCTGTGAGGGACATTTCTTACTCAACTCATTAAAAAAGGTGCCTAGGAACCATATGGGAAAGGGATGGAAAACAAGGCTTATTAGGAAGTCTCAGTCTAGACTTCTTCTGGTGTTAACAGCCATCTCCTAGATGAGTTGTCTTCATAGTAGGAGAAGGGAGCAACTGTAAAAATGGAAATTAGTGCCACCTTCAAAAAGGTATATTTAAGTCTTTTTGGACAGTATGGTGGATAGAGAATTCTACGTATTATCTTTCTCAGTTGCCTTTAGCTCAAAATAGCATTCACACCAGTATGGCATATTTTGGTTTATTGTGCTCTGATCATCTTGAATTAACCCAGCAATTGTATGGCTGATTCCTTTTCATTCGGAACAGAGTCTCAGTGTTGTCTTTTGAACCAGTAATGAGAGATCCTCATCCTGTTCTGTAACATAGTATGCTTTTCAGAGTCCTTACCATCAGGAGTTGCTTTGCTTCTACACTGATAACCTTGATTGATAACATTGATAACCTGCTCCATGAGAGTAGAGAAATGGTATTGCTGATACATTTCCATATAATACATCTCTACAAAAGTGAGTGGCATGCAGTCAGGACTCAATGTTTATGGTGTAATAAATGATGGTATAACAATACTGGCTATAACAATACTGGCTGTTTAATCACCCTAGCTCAATGAAACACTTAGGGCTAAACACTGCTTCAACCACACTGTAATGAGGAGTTATTTATGCTCTTAACCATATTATTCTCTTTTTCATTTTTCTATTTAAATAAACCTTATTTAGTTTATAACAAAGGAGAGACCCAAAGGCCAAATTCCGTGATGATTTTAGCTCCACAGGGGAAAAAGTAAAAATGGGCTGTCTTCAGAATCGCTGCGAAGATGTCAAAGCCATTTGCTACTTCACAAATCATAGTAAAGGGTAATTGGATTTCATTTCTCCTCAAACAAGGTGACACAAAGAAAGATGGAATTGCTTGCCAAAAAAATGGCCCCTTTCATAGTCAAATACCTGAGGGTTGGTCCTTAGTAAGTCCCTGTCAGATGAAGGAACATAACATCAAGGTCAACTCTAGAAGAGACTTTGGAGCATCTCCATGGTCAGCCTGAAGAAAAGGACACACTGTGGCAACGTAAATAAATAAGCAAGCAAAAAATACCTCTCTGGTTTATTTTAATCATCAACACAGAAAAAAACAAGCCAGATTCTGCTGTACTGTAATATGTGTTCCCTACAGTGTATTAAAGACAAATGTCTCCAAAGCTGAAAAGAAACATACATATTTTTCAGAGAATACACACAAAAAAATCAGAAACTACTCCTCATAAATTTCAACCAATCAAACTAAATAATTATTTGGTCATCATATAAGTCCTTATATATCCTTATTTCCTAGCAACCAATTATAACAGAAAAAAAAATCTATAGAAATAACCATAGACATAACTAGTTAAACATTTAAGTTATTCTTAAAAGAAAGGTCATTTTAACATATGAAGAATATCCACCCAAACATAAATAGCTCCAACTTCAGTGAAAGATATATCCTTCACAATTGTACAACAGTTAACTATAATCATTTTATTTCTTGTTGGTCATAAGTAATAGGTAGGTAGATAGAGAGAAAATGAGAGAGAGAGAGAGAGAGAGAGAGAGAGAGAGAGAGAGAGAGAGATTATAGAGAGATTAATAGATTAATAGATGGTAGGTAGATAGATGAGAGAGAGACAGAGACAGAGATAGGTAGATAGATAGATAGATAGATAGATAGATAGATAGATAGATAGATAGATAGATAGATAGATAGAATAGACAGATAGATGATAGACAGTTAGTTTTCTTCTCATAAAATGGGAAAGCAGGCATACCCTAGCTTCTTGTTGCTGTTATTGTTGTTGTTGTCAACTTGTCACAACCTAGAGTCACCTTAGAAGAGGGAACCTCTAACCGGCAGTGGACTGGAGCAAAGATGGCTCACTGCTGGCACAACTGGCGGCTATCATGTAGGAGAATGAGAATCGATCCATTCTTATCTCCTTGTACAAAGCTCAAGTCTAAGTGGATCAAAAATCTCCACATAAAACCAGAGACACTGAAATTGATAGAGGAGAAAGTGGGGAAAAACCTCGAAGATATGGGCACAAGGAAAAAATTTCTCAACAGAACACCAATGGCTTGTGCTGCAAAATCAAGAATTGACAAATGGGACCTCATAAAATTGCAAAGCTTCTGTAAGGCAAAAGACACTGTCAACAAGACAAACTGCTTGTGGACGTTGTACATCGTGGTGCGCACTAGGCTCCGCACCACGATGTACAACGTCCACAAGCAGAAGATTTAACTAGCATTTTGAGACATTTAATTTCTAAAATGTAGGATTCTCGGTAGTTAGGATAAACAAAATAAAAACAAACTCTCAATCCAAAAAAAAAAAAAAAAAAAAAAGAGGGAACCTCAACTTAAGAATTTTCTATTCATATTGACCTGCAGACAGGTCTATGAGACACTGTCTTCTTGGGTCATTGATGTAGGAAGTCTCAGTTCTCTGTGAGTAACAGTATCTCCAGATTGTGGTCCGAAGCTCTAAAACAAAGCCCCCAAAGCATAAGTCCGTAAGCTTGCCTACAAGCCACATCCCTGAATGCTTCGTTCCTCCAAGTTTCTTCTTTGAGTTTCTGCCCTGACTTCACTCAGTGATGAATTATGACCAGGAAGTATAAGCCATACAAAACCTTTACTCCAGGAGTTGCTTTTATTCAACATTTTGTCACAATTAAAGAGAATTATACAATAATATAGGGGCAGGGAACATGGTTAAATATGTAAAGTGTTTGTTATGCCAGTATGTGGGCCAGAGTTTAGATCCACAACATAAAATCCACATTAACATAACAAAATGTTCATCACAGTGCTCGGAGTGAAGAAACACTATTGCTGGAGAGGGGGTTAGCTAGATGACATAGAATTAATTGACTCTGAGTTCAGATAGAGCCCCTGCACCAATAAATAAAGCAATGAATGGTTGAAGAAGTCACAAGATATAAAAATTTACATGCATGTATACACACGTGTGGTCCTCTGTATATATATGTGTACCCCACACACATTAGAAAACATGAAGATGCCCAATACACACACACACACACACACAGAGAGAGAGAGAGAGAGAGAGAGAGAGAGAGAGAGAGAGAGAGAGAGAACACAGCTCTTTAAAGACTCAGACAGAATGTCAAATAATATGTTATTAGAGTATTATCACTGTCAATCTGAAAGAAAAGAGCTCAGAAATACATCACTTGGCATTATTTTACTCTGGAGAAGTTTTTCAGACTCATATGCCAAAGCAATTACCATATTCCTGGTTACAAATTAGACTGGCACAGGTTCTCACTTAACTACAGATGGCAACTTAGATGATAGCTAATTTTTAAACCAAATTTTAAATTTTATGTGTTCACACTTAAATATTTAGAGCTATGACATCATCTGTCAATACAACCATTACAGTTATGAGCCCAACTCTGATACTGGTTAAGATTAGGCATATGGACAAACAAAGTTGCTGATTTTCCAAACTACATGTGATAATCACACTTCTAGAATGCTTGCCCTAATGTAAAACTTACATTGAGTTTTCGGGGAATATGTGTTAAGAGTTATTTTAACCTTTTTATTCATGCACACAAAGGATTTCCTCAAGTGATTATAGACTTAGACTAGAGGTGAGCAGCCTTCATTTATTCCTGAGATTTAAATTCTATTTAGTTGGAGAATTAGTCTCATAAGAACTCATGCCTCAGTTTAGCTATCAGCATGAGGAGACTGGAAGGATTCTATATCTATTATTAGGAAAGCCTGTGACCATGTTACCAGTGCTTGGGCTATCTTTTCCCAAAATGCATATATTCACCATATCCATTTCTGAGACAGTTTTGTAAAGTCTATTTATAGATGCTCTTGGCATTAAAGATGATCTAATAGCCTCTGTATTAATTTAGATTTTCATAGCATTTTTAACTTTGAAAATTAAAATAAATAAATTCTTACTAACAGGAAGTCTGACTATTGACTCTTGTCAGGAACCAAGTCAGCAGAAGACAATTTGAAGGGAATAGAATACACTTATTTCAAAATTCAAAGAACAAGAAATAGAAATCATTATTCATAATTCTATGTTTAGAACACTTCTTGTTAAACTGTAAAGATAGTTCTCAGTCTCAGAATAAAGTGGATTAAAACATTCTCAATTAAAACAATAAAACCAAAATACATTCCCCTAAGATAAATACAATAAATGGATAAGATACCACAGCCAAATGACCTAGTTTCTATTTGTTCCATATTTTACCAAACCATTATGTGATGGTTTGAATATGCTTGAATCATGGGAAAGGGCATTATCCTGCAGTGTGGCCTTGTTGGAGTGGGTGTGGCCTTGTTGGTTTAAGTGTATCACTGTGTAGGCAAGCCTTGGAGAACTCCTATGCCTAAGCTCTACCCAGTAAGGAAAAGACATTCTCTTCCTGGCTGCCTTTGTATCAAGATGTAGAAATTTCAGCATCTTCTCCAGCAACATATCTCCCTGGATGCTGCCATGATTCCAACCATGATGATAGTGGACTGAACCTCTGATACTGCAAATCAGCCCCAATTAAATGTTGGCCTTTAAAAAATTTCCTGCGACATGGTGGCTCTTCACAGCAATAAAACCCTAAGACACCTTATTATGCTAACCATCAAAAATTATAAATGGTGTTCTGGAATTTTATCAAAGGACTTTTGGACTTTTACCAAAAAGTTACTGTTAAAACATGTGTCTTGGTTAGGGTTTCATTGCTATGAAAAGACACCATGGCCAAGGAAAGTATTATAAGGAACATTTAATTGGGACTGGCTTATAGGTTCAGAGCTTTAGTCTATTACCATCAAGGCAGAATCATGGCAGTGTTCAGGAAGGCATGGTACTAGAAGAGCTGAGAGTTCTACATCTGACTCCCAGGTGGTTAGGAGGAGGAACTCATTGCCCAAACCCACAGTGATACACTTCCTCACAAGGCCACACCTACTCCAATAAGGCCATACCTCCTAATAATGCCATTTAACAGGCTGATCATATACATACCATGTAAAGAGGAACTAAGTGGATGAAATGATTTAAAAAACGATTAGTGTGAATCTAACAATTCAATGAAAAGTGTATATGACTTAAACTTAATCATGACTTAATAATCATTGCCTCATGACCTAAACTTAATCAACTGTCAAAATTTTTATTGTTCCTTTCTTTGATTTAAACCAAAGGAAGGAAACAAAAAGAGCCCACTTCAAAGACATCATAGAAATAGAGATTAAAAACTCTCTTTACAGAAGACAAAAACAAAATCAAACAAACAAAAACTCGATTTGCCAAGTTTTAAAATGTGAACACAGGTGCTTGCTTCTGAATTTTGATAATGTCCATGGAAATGTAAAAACTTACCTTTTGACTGATTGACCTGATTTAAAATATATCTCAGATAAGGTTTTGTTCTGATTAACCATATGTATCAGTGAGGTAGGGGGGGATCACCTACAGTGTATATTAGAAAACCATTAAGTCACTTGCAAGCAAAGATTATATCTCTGCCTGACTGTCTCTACTAACTGGAATAAGGTCAAGTTTCTTTACAAGATTCCCCATTGCTCATTTACTCATATATTTATTTGTTTACTTGTTTGTTTGTTTGTTTATTGGGACAGGGTATCTCTATGTAGCTTTGTCTATATTGGGACTCACCGTATAAATCAGGCTGCCCTTGAACTCAGAGATCCACTTGCCTCTGCCTTCTTATCTCTAGGATAATAGGCGTGTGCCACTATGCTCAGCCTACCACATTATTTATAATCTCATTCAATTCATTTTCTATTAGATCATAATTGATATAGTAGTACCAAAATATGGTGTGTCATTCCCAGAATCTATTTTTCTGGAAATCTAATTACATGTTCTTTAGTGGTGCTATCTCCTCCTTCATTCTTGTCAGAAAATGAACTGGTTTAGTGTTCCAAATGTTGTTGCACTACAAAGAACCGTTTTATCCATGGATCAATAGAGGTTCACTTTATTTTTTTTTTAAAGGACTGGAAAAGTATGTCTCTTCTTTAGTTGGTTACATGGCTTCTGTTGCATATGTGTCTTATTTTAAAATTAAAAATTTAAAACACCTTCTTGAGCCATGCGCTATACTCAAAACCTCAGAGGCTTAATTTGTTTAATGGGCTGTGCTCATCAAGATTAGTGCCAATGAAAAGACTCCACACAGCAAAACTTAATGTTTCATTTCATGTTCTTTGAGTAATAACAATGATGAGATAATCAACTCTTTTCTATATTATGAAGCCTAGAAATGAAGTCAAGAAAAATCAGTCCCTAGTTAACTTGGTTAGTTGGTCATCCTAAGAAAATCTAAAATAAAGGGAGGAAATTCTCTAAATAATGAAGCCGAAAGCAAGCAAACTTCCGGCATTGTTCCTCTAGATAGAAGATTTATGGGTGGTTAAGACAGAAAGGCTTATGGGGTTAAATTACCATCACTAAATATTCTGAGATTGCAGTTACCCATCCCAGTCTTAGGTTATTAAAATCACTCATTCCTCAAACTTCATGAAAGCTGGAGAAAAGAAATGTAGAGAGCTCAACATGAAGTAATGAGCAATAAGAGAAACCAAGCCTGGAAAGCAACGCAGGCATCCACTCTCAAGAGTTGCTTGAGATTTCCATTAAAGACATCACCAAACAGGAAGGGTTGGGCGCTCACACCAGCAGCACTTTGCTTAGGCGCAGTTTATATTCAGTTGTTCGTTAGTCTTATTGTTGTTTATCTACTCTCTTTAATTTAATTTTCAAGATGTTAAAATTAACCCATCCTGCAGTTAAGATGCTGAATCAATAAAGAGGAGAGTATAGGAAGCCAATGAAGAGGCAGATACAGTTGACCAACAACTTAGTTTATGGGGTTTTTACAAAATGATTACTTAAGTGGATGTTGAGTTAGAAGGAGAGATAATAGAGATGTTAGGAACCATCTCTTATTCCTAAGTGCCTGACTTTGAAGCAAAAGTGTAGTGAAGTCAGTCGATTCAATCAGATCAATACTGAAATCAAGGTTAAGCGGCAGAATATAATCTAACTAACATGAGAATAGCAAAGAGCCTAACACAGGAGTGCACAAGAGGAGCAGAAAGATGGGAAGACTGAGTAGTCAGGAAACTGAAAGGAGGAAAAGTGTTTTACATGAATTTCAAAAGCAGACTCTTTCTATTCCCACATATGTGCCCTGCTTCCTATGGAAATGTGAAGCAGACCGCAAACTCTCATTCGTTTACCCAATGTTATCAAAATTTCTATGGGTAAGAAACATTGACACCCCATGTGACAGTCAGCAGGAATCAATTATGTTCCCAAAGTCAGAACTCAGAAAAGTGTTGATTCGGAGAACACAACCTATTTTCCGGAATGGCAAAACAATCCACATGGAAAGGAAAGTGAAGTGCAAATCAGTTTTTGTACTTGGCAATGGGTAGGAAAGGGAAAGGGTGCAAGGTGTTATTTAGCAGAGCACTCTAAGCATCGCATTTTCAGGGGACTAGCTACAGTGAGGCCAATTTCTTAAGAATTATGGTAGAGAAGTTACCAGTCAGGTGTCATTCTTACAAAACCTCCATCAAAGTAGGCCACGAGGCACATGTTGTCCTGCACACCTGGTACATGAAAATGCAGAAAAACAGCTTGGAAGTAAGGAAACAGCATCAGCAGGATGGCGATGCACCCCGTGGGTTTCTGCCCTACATTTAGCATCTGTTCTGCCAACTCAATTTCCCCAGATGCCAGTAGGGGCTCTGAGCAGGAAGCAGCAGGCAGTGACCTAGGAAACCAGCCAGGAGGCAGCCCTGGTAGGCCAGCCAACCACTCAGGGAAAACTCGGACTGTCTTCCTTTGGGACTCCAGAAGTGATTACTATAATGCAAAGATAAAAGTACTTTCTTTTTCTCCCCCCTCATTTCTGTGTCTGTGTGGAGCTCAGGCACAAAAGAAGGACCAGTGACCACCACGTTTAGATGCAGTTCATATAGATTGATTTATGATAGCACTATTAGTGCTGACAGGAGGTGGAATGAATAAAACCTCCCTGATGCTTGGAGCCCAGAGGAGTTCTGGTTAACGTCACAGTTGGTCATAGTGGAAGGAGCATCCTCTCAGGTACTTACCTGTGGATTCATGTGTTTATGGAACCATTCATCCTCAAGTGCAGTCTACTGATGGGATGTCAGACTCCCCTTAAAGCTTATGAAAATTTTGCAATAATGTGATAATAAGAATTGTCTCCAGTTCATTGGCAGTTATAATTCGTATCTAAATATTTGACATAGAGGCAAAGTAAAGTCTCTGTCTCTGTCTCTCTGTCTGTCTGTCTGTCCCTGACTCTCTCTCTCCCTCTTTCTCTCTCAGTGTGTGTGTGTGTGTGTGTGTGTTTGCGTGTGCGTGCGCATGTATGCATACACACACGTGTGTACTTTTTTGTACTCTTTATATACAAATTCAAATTGACAAACGACACAATTGTAAAACAATGAACTTGTCTCACAATATCCTTTGTCTTATATAAATTTTCCTTTCTGCAAGGATAAGTTCATAAAGATATATAGTCACTGCTAGGAGTCTAGACTCTGCTGCTCTGGAAACCCCTTGGGACTTCAATTGTAAATTTCAAGAACCATATCTGTCACTGTAAACAACTGTCCTACTTATCAGTTAATGTGAAATTGAATGAGTAATAATGTTTGGCTGATGAATTGATTAATCTCATTTCTTTTAAAACCTTCTGTCAACTTTCCTGGAATAAAACAAGGTTAGGGAGAGACATAGTTAAGGTTTGAAACCATGGTAGATACTACAATAACTGTAATCCATCCAAATCTCCCTTCTTTTGCAAATGACAACAGGAGCAGCTGATAAAACCTGACCTCTTTTTGTGTAATTGGGAAAGAGTTAGCAGCCAATTTCTGGATTTAATGAAGTTTTTTTTTTTTTTTCAAATTTAGATATTATGCTTATGAGAATATTGGGGAAACACAGTTTTAGAGAATGAAAGGACTATAAATGTTTTTTAGACTAAGACATTATTACTTGGCCAGTTTCTCTCTCCCTCTCCCTCTCCCTCTCCCTCTCCCTCTCCCTCTCCCTCTCC
>NC_034596.1:87671839-87674419 GCF_900095145.1 Mus pahari | reverse complement strand
CCCTCTCCCTCTCCCTCTCCCCCTTTCCCCCTTCCTCCCGTTCCCTTCTTTCCTTCTCTCTGCTATTATGCCAGAGGTTAGCTGATTTGTATATACACACAATTTTGTATGTGTGTGTCTGTGTGTGACTGTGTGTGTGTCTGTGTGTGACTGTGTGTGTGTGTGTGCGCTCACACTTCTAGAAGCCGAGAACTCAGTATTAAAGCTCTGCATCCAATAAGGAAGTTTCTGATTTTTTGCTTCACCAACCCGTGGAACATTTATCAGAGAGAAAAACAACAGGGGAAGGGAAGACCAAGAAAATAATAAAAGTACTTTGTTAAAACACCTCCTCTCCTGATAATGAACTGTTTCAGGTCCAAAGAAAGAACCCATGTATTCCACCCTGTACCTTACTTACTCCAACCTTCTTTACTGACAGTAGGCAGTCAGCCCCATTCCGCTGACGATCGCTACTAGTTTCTTACTAAAGACATGCTGATGTTGCAATGAATGAGTACCATTGTAATTAATAATTCTTAACACACTGCTGTTTATAGCACTCTTAGGAAGGCCATTTTATTTCCAAATAAATGCTGAAATGAAATTGGAAAAACACTGAAAAATAAAAAAATATACATTGCTTAAAAAAAATCATACCCAAACAGGTACTTTCTTCTCCAAGACCTCAATGTATTCAAGAAGTCCAACAATGCCACAAGAGGAAGTGATGCAAAAGACCAGAGCTGACAGGACCCTGATACAGCTATCTCTTGTGAGGTTATGCCAGTGCTTGGCAAATACAGAAGTGGATGCTCACAGTCATCTATTGGACGGAAAACAGGGCCCCTAATGAAGGAACTAGAGAAAGTATCCAAGGAACTAAAGGGGTCTGCAACCCTATAGGAGGAACAACAATATGAACTAACCAGTACCCTCAAGAGCTTGTGTCTCTAGTTGCATATGTAGCAGAGGATGGCCTAATCAGCCATCAATGTGAGGAGAGGCCCTAGTCTTGCGAAGATTATGTGTCCCAGTACAGGGCAATGCCAGGGCCAGGAAGCAGGAGTGGGTGGGTTGGGGAGCAGGGCAGGGGGAGGGAATAGGGGAGTTGGGGATAACATTTGAAATGCAAATGAAGAAAATATCTAATAAATATTGCCTTAAAAATAAATAAATAAATAAATAGATAGATAAATAAATAAAGTAAAAGGAAAATAAGAAATACTCATGACAGAGAACCCGTATATTATATATTGTTTGTTTGTTTTACTCTCTTCTGCCTATAAAAATATGGCAACCTTTCTTGATCCTGGATTCTCTCGATTACCTTTTTCTGGGAGTTGTGAAAATTTTCCATCTAGAACNCTAAGATGATTTTTCACTAAGAAATACAGGGANTAAGCTGCACTTAAAGTACTTTATGGATTTTTCAAAGGCTAAATATGTAAAGCAGCTTACCTATAAACAACTAACTTTTAAGGTCATGATCCTGAACTTTAATTATATTACAAGGATGAAAAACTTAAGTTTCCTTTTAACCATAAGAATTCAGTCTTGCCATCAAATTTTCTTCAAATTGGTTTTCCTAGTGATACTGATACATTCAAATGCCATGGTAAAGATTGTTTATTGGGTTACAAAGACTTTTACCTGTTTAAAGTGAATTTTCTGACCTCCTTTGGCAGAGATTTGTAATTTCTCTTCCAGGTATTTTGCTTCTTCTACCAAGAAACTTCAACTATGCCCGTCAGCTTCTGGATCCTTCTAGCAATTTAGTAGCATTGTAATTTTTAGGACCCTAAATTTGAAAAAAAAAAAAAAAAGTTCCACGTAATTTCATTTCGTTTCTGTTCAGAACTTCAAATAATTTTCATTTAATTTAATTTTCTGTAAGCTAAAAATTTGCTTTATAACTTATTATTCTAGAAAGTAGATAGTTCAAGGGCAGAATTTATGTGAATAAAGCAATTATATATAGCCAAAGCAAAGGGGAACATGATTTTGTATCATATCAGTTCCTAAATAATGATGACAATCAACTATTCTCCTTGCTTGTTAAAGTAGTTTTATGATTTTTTGAGGAAAGAAAATAATCTTATTATTACCGACATGAGTTGAGAAATCCCAGCTGGGTAGAAGAATGAATAGGTGTTATTTTATATTTCACTTATGAAGTTTGGGCTACTAGTGGGATTCAGGTGAGAACTACTTTGTAGAGTTTTTGCAGGTTAATGAGATGTTTGACCTACATAAGACAGTATCATGACAACCCAGATCTTAAGTTAGGCATGTTTTTATTTCTATGCTTTAGAAGTAGGCAAGCCAGAGTTTGAAGAGAACTTTTTAGTATCAAATGTCTCCTTGATTTCCAGATTTTCAGTAGGTTTACTAAAGAATACATTAATAGAAGCCCAGCAATGCTAACCAGGGAACTGATTTTTATAAAAGTCCACCATATGGCCATGACAAAGTAAATGTTTCTTTTCCCTCCCTCTCTTCCTCTTTCTTTCTTTCTTTCTTTCTTTCTTTCTTTCTTTCTTTCTTTCTTTCTTTCTTTCTTTCTTTCTTTCTTTCTTTCTTTCCTTCCTTCCTTCCTTC
>NC_034596.1:87636530-87671829 GCF_900095145.1 Mus pahari | reverse complement strand
CCTTCCTTCCTTCCTTCCTTCCTTCCTTCCTTCTTTCTTTCTTTCTTTCTTTCTTTCTTTCTTTCTTTCTTTCTTTCTTTCTTTCTTTCTTTCTCTCTTTCCTTCCTTCATTACCTCCTATTCTCTACCCCCTCTATCTTTCTTTGCAGATTCCCATATAAAAGAATATGTGACAACAACATTCTTAAACAAGATGCTGACTGAGAGAAGATTCAAAGGACCATCTGTATATAGCAACTAAAAGTCAATCAAGAACAAAGAGGCACAGTTCTGGTCTATGTCAACTTTAACCTTAGGGTACATTTCCCAGTTCCTACTCTAAGTTCAGGTTTACAAGATGCATGCTTGATTTGACATCGCCTGCCATCAGGTACAAATGATGACTCATCTGAACAAGAAACTTTCTCTCTTGTTTCTTTTTTGTTTTGTTTTGCTTTGTTTTGTTTTGTTTTGCTGAAGCCTGCAATTTTTTTTAGCTTTTCCTCCTTAGCTAGTTTTAACATAGAAAGGAAGAAATCCTTCTGCTCCTCAGGCTTATCTCAGACACGACAAAGATAGAGTTGAATTTCCCTGCCTTTTCCTGGTAATCATGACCTGAAGTGCATGCATATATATATGCATTACTTGAAAATAGTATAGCCTTATAATCTGGAAATAAAGAAAAAGGGAAAAAAAGAAATAAAATAAAATGTCTTTTCAGAATCGCTGTTTCTGAAATCTTTGGAAGATTGTTGGTTGAAGTAAATTATTTTAGTTTCTTAATTTCATCTGAAATATTAACATGAGCTGGAGAAAATGACTTTACTTCAACACAAGCCTTTTAAGCGCTGGGAAATAATTATTCTATGTGTAATACTACATTATGTACTAGAAATATAATAAGAAAATAAGCCTTATATCAAGTAATTTTATCAATACTAGTAGTAGTAGTAGTAGTAGTAGTAGTAGTAGAAGTTGAGGTAGTAGTTGTTGTAGAAGCAGTTGTATTAGTAATGGCAATACTAGTAGTAATTAATAATATTAATATTAATAATGGAAGTAAGAAGAAACTTGAGCAGGAGATGACGTTGCTTATGAGGCCTTGATGCTGGTGATATTCATACAGGTTTCTATTTATTTCCAAATTCTAAATATACTTAGTTTTTTTTCAGATATCAATCTCTATACAGTTAACTCAGGAAGTAAGATCAAAGTAAAATTTAATTTTTTTCATAATCACAGTGCTTATATTTTAATATCATCTAATTAATATGGATAGACCACAACTTAAAAATTTCAAAATGCCATAAGTAAAATAAAATGGGGCCAACCTCAGATCAGTCTGGACAAACAAAGATGTTTAGATTGTGTTGACTTTACTTAGGAAATATATATGCATACACCTACAGATACACACACACACATATGCATACACATGCACACACACATACACACATATATACATACACACACCATACAAACAGCTACACATATGCACACACATACACACGCACACACAAATAAACACACACACTTTAGAAAACATACTTAAAAAACCATTAAAAAAAAAGAAACAGAGAAAGATTTTATTAGTGATTAGCATAAAGCTTCCTCTCCCAGTAAATTTTATCGATAACTTCCTAAGAGTCATGGGACCTGGTTCAGACTTCAAGACCATAGGGATATTTATTACATTTAAGTGAAAGAAATAAATTATGTCAAGGAAAAAAAAAAGAGGAAAGAAACAGTAAACAATGAATGAAATGGTACATTCAACACTAAGAGCATCTGTACTTATTAGCCAGTAAGTGACCTCTTTCTAAGAAGACTTTCCAGATTGGTGAGAAAGGAAATAATCAAACACTCTCTCCAGTTATCAGAAGAAATGAATGCAACATCAATATCAAATTTCAGGTAGAAATTAAAGAATAGGAACATGTTAAATAAAAAGACAATATTATATCCTGACCTGTGCCAAGCAGAGAGGAATTCTAAGGAAACACATATTATTTAAGATATATAGACAGTGTTTTTACTGGCAAAGAATAGATTAATGGGAAGATTAATGTATTTAAAGTTTCTGATGTTTAATATTTTTCCCAAACATAACATCATTTGATCAACATAAGAACAGAAAACAAATACACAAACATGATTAGACATTTTTAACAATTTGTCCTTAATAAATGACAGAGGAGCATACACAAATCAGCACTGATGTAGAAATTTTAACAATGGTAAATATTTAAATTTATAATTATTTTTTAATATTTTATGTGTATGTGTACTTTGCTATCATGTATGTCTATATACCACGTTCATGCCTTGTACTCACAGAGCCCAGAACAGAGCATCAGATACCCTGGAACAGGTCTTATGGTCAGTTATGAGCTCCCAATTGGGGACTAAGAATTAGACTCAGGTTCTCTGGAAGAGAAGCTAGGCCTCTTAACTGATATGCTATCCTTCCAGCCTCAATAATACATAATTTTATTACTTTTTAGAACATTGTATTCATTATAAAATTCACATCTTTTCAAGTACACACAAACTAATAGATAAAGCAAATAGCATCTAATATAAATAGTGTTTCAACTACAATTATTTAAAATGCCAATGGATTTGCAGCACAGGTAATATGTGTCTACATAATAATTGACCTGATAACAAACAAAGGAAAGATAGCAAAATGATATTTAAGTGTTTAGAGTTAAAGCATTCAATAATAAATATGGAAAACAATAAAAATTAAGAGAAGACATGGAAAATTCCCTTTACAAAAAAAATAACATACAAATAATTAACAACCACAGGAAAAGATAATCATTGTCTTTTTTGCAGTTCCTATAAGTGGGACCTGAAGTGGTGGCTCAGTGATTAAAAGCTCTTGCTGCAATTCCATCAGACCCATGTTCAGTTCTGAGTATCCATGCCAGACAGCTCCCAGCCCCCTGTAACTTCGGCTCCAAGGAATCTGACTTCTGGCACCCACATACATGTGGCACCCTACCTGCCCCCACATACACATAAAAACAAATAAATATTAAAATCAAAAAATTCTACCAGAATGACAAAAAGGATTGAATGACAAAAGAATAGAAAGAAATACTTCTGTGGCTACAGACTGGGCCTTATAGCTGATGGCGGCTTAAACAAATGAAGCAATGATAGGAAACTTACAGTATTCACCAGGAGAATTTCTTTCCTAGATGCATCCCAAAGAAGAGTTGTTATACTCCTCTATGATAAAACCGTAGATTTTTAACCTATGTCCATTACACAGAGCAATAGCATTGGATTCTCCCCTAGAGCTTATGACCTATCTAGTTATATGTTCGTGAGCCTTTAATAGTACCAACTGTGAGTTCCATGACTTACTGCTGCTATACCTACATATTAAGAGGACCATTTACTATGATTACATACAAGAACATGTAATAGAATATAATAGCTATATTTCACAGATATAAGGACTAAGCTAGAAAAAGTAAAAATACAGTAATTTTTAGCCTTAGCTCAATATACAGTTATGTATATACCTGTTCAACATTCATTTTTAGAACAGGATTGTACAAGGAAAGTGGAGGTAACATTATGAAGCTCAGGACAGTTCACAATGAGATATCTATAAATTGTAAATGTCAGTTCATACACACATGGCTGATTTGGGTAACAGGATCCCTTTTGCTACATTCTGTGTGGGTAAGTGGCTCTATGCACACAATACCATTAACACAGAGAAGACATTTGTGTTGTTTGCCAACTTACCACCACAGACTATGTAGGGAATGTCACAAGGACTTAGAATATTTATTTTATGGAACCTACTCTTATTGTATCTTTTAAGTTATATTATCATAAGATGACTACATGTTTGCTCACCTTGTATATTCAAGGAGTGCTGCCCCTTTTAATGAAAATTTTACGGTGCTAAGTAAACACGCCATTGTAATAGTGTCTATTATAGAAAACTATTTACCAGTTTCTGGGACTCATTATTAACCTCTAATAATTTCAAAAAAATACAATAAGACTAATGTCTAAGTTGAAAGTACTCTATAACTTTACAGTAATATTCATACTATTTTAATTGTTATTCAAAGAATTGTCAAAAATAAATACATACCACTTAAGATGATAGTGTGTGCCTATAACCTCAGGCCCTGAGAGGCTAAGAGAGGAAGATTACAAATTTTGAGGCTCACTGTTGCTGCCTTGAGAGTTTTATGACAGACTGAGCTACATAAAGAAACTCTGTTTCAAAATAAAATAAAATAAAATAAAATAAAGTAAAATAATATAAAATAAAATAAGACAAAATATAGTTTATGTGTCCCAAATTGCAAATTCAGTGTTATAGTGTATTTGAAGGTTAAGAAATCTGTTTAAACTTCAGGTTGTCACTTTTAATTAATTACATTAACTATTCAATTTTTAATCATTAAGCATACAGGTCATCCTATAGTTACTTCAAGCCAAGAGTACAATTATTAAAAGAACCATGATAATTATTAATTTCAGCATTTTCTTTTAAACTATTTACATACATATTAATTCATGTGTTACCAAAAAGGCATATTTTAAATAGGTCAGCTTTATAACCATATTGCATTCCGGTACCTAATAGCATGATATTTTTCATTATTTCTAATTTTTATACATATATGAATGAATAAAGAAAGAAAGAAAAGGTTGAAACAGGAACTTGTTTCCTTCACTAACAACTCTGAATCAATGTTTTCCAATTCTCTTTTTTTTTTTTTTTGATAATTCATCTTATTTTAAAACTATAGGCTATCTACCCCATTCCCTTTTTCTTTCATCCTTTTAAACACTTTCATATTACCCCTTCCTCTCTTTCAAATTCATGACTTCATTATTCTAGTGTTATTACAGACATAAACGTACATGTATATATAAATGCTCTTAAATATAACTGTTCTATTTATAAAATGTTTCTTATAAGCATATGCTTTCAGGGATGGCCACTCGGTATTACATAACCAGTGCTCTCTCCTCTTCCTTGGGAAAGTCTATTTCTCCAGCCATCAGCATTCCTTAGCTGCCTGCATGTAAGGTTTAGTCCTTGTACACTTTCCTCTGTTCACTTTGACCAATTTTCAACTACATACTGTGAGACTTTAAGAGTCAAGATTACATTCCTAATGAAATACTTGTGGCAATGACTCTTAAGTCACAGACAAAAAGGACGGAAGTAATAATTTGATGTGGGATGAAGAGAATACTTCTGTCCTAACAATGCCTAGGGTTACAGTGATACCGTCTGATAAGTCTCTATTTCATGGAAAGAAGACCAGGGCAGAAGAATCCACATCCCATCTAATGTGCGACTCATTCACTTGAATTTAGTGGAATTTATTCCTTTTACATGAGTGCAAGTAATGTAATATACACCATCCAATAACTAACTTCATAATCTTGTAATTCTCATTGTAATTAAAACATCCTGGTTTGAAACCCCATAGGAAGAACAACAATATCAACCAACCAGACCTCCCAGAGCTCCCAGGAACTAAACCACCAACCAAAGAGTACACATGGAGAGACCCATGGCTCCAGCTGCAGAGGATAGCATTGTCTGGCATCAATAGAAAGAGAAACCCTTGGTCCTGTGAAGGCTCCATTCCCCAGCATAGAAGAATGCCAGGGTGGTGAGGAGAGAGTAGGTGGATATGAGGGGGAACACCCTCATAGAAGCAGGGACAGTGAAGATAGGAGAGGGGGGTCCTGAGACGAAACTGGGAAAGGGGATAACATTTGAAATGTAAATGAAGAAAGTATCCAATTAAAAAAAAGAAGAAGAAGACAAAAGGGAATCAGGCACCATGTACACAAAGGAAAGGAACTTGATGTACCAGGGTGGGTTGGTGTGGGAGGGAGCTCCTCCTTAGAGAAGGGGAGGGAGGATGAGGGAACAGCTATGTGAGGGAGGAGCTGGGAGGAGAAGGGGCTGAGATTGGTATGTAAAATGAATCAATAAATAAATTAATGGGAAAATGAAGTATAAGTCATAAACAAACAAACAAACAAACAAAAAAACTGAAACTGAAGTTTGAAACGCCAGTGATTCACAGATTCAGAAATTCTGGTGAATCCCAAGTGGAATAAACAAAAAGAAACCCAGGTATCACAGATAGATGCAGAGTAGCTACCACACAGTGGAATAGCTTGAGCAAGAGGACACGGTACACACAAAGGAGTAGAAACTGCATTATCTCACCGTACAGTGGGGGGCACAATAGGAGAGAAAATACTGCTGTCCTAGAAGTTCACAGATAGAAAACTCTTTGAAAAAAAGACGGAAATATTTTTAAAGGAATAGAGGGAGGGAGGGAGGGAGGGAGGGAAGAAAGGAAGAATGGAGGGAGGTGGATGTGGGAATGAGTTAAGGAGGTAGGGAGGGAGGGAATAGGTCACTGAGGAGACTGACAATCAGAGAGGATATGAAAAGCAGACATCCATACAGTTTGCCATTTCTAAGAGGCATACCTGTATTATAAGGAAGAAAAGTAAAAACTTGAACTGAGATGCTAACCCAAGAATAGCAGGCATAGTCTCATTTTAACTAAGGCAGCAAATGAGGGAAGGGTCTTGGCTGCCATCTGCTTCTCAGCACCACCTGGGACATGAGAATATCAACACATGGACATCTTCTGGCACAAATGACATGTTTGGTGGTTGGTAACACCCTTTTAAATGTTGCCACTGGACACTTCCATATCCTGTCCAGACAAGATGGGGACCTCTTTTGAGCAAAAGTCCCTACTATATCAGAGATGAAGTTACAACCTGAAGACCTATAAAGCCTTTCTTGAACAAACTCCATTTTCTGTGAGACCAGGGGCTCAAGTCCACTTCCAGGAAGAAAACCAGAGAGTTCTCCTGAGCAAGCACTCTATGGCAATGCACCCCTCAGCAACAGCAAGTCAGGCTACTATAGAAGGGTCAAGGTTCATATAGATAAGACAGCCTGCAGAAAATAAATAATTTAGCCACCCTGTTTGTCAGTTGGTTTGCCCCCCCCCCGTTCAGTTCCTGCAGAGTATGCCAGAAATGTAGTTTTTAAGATATTAACTTGCTGACTCATATGGAAATACCCCAAGTTTGCTGTAACTACAATAAATACCCTGTACCCCTAGACTTGGGGCTCTCACTCTGATCCACTGCAACAGGGATGATGAGAGACCTTGCTCTAGAGCTCATAATAAAGAGCCTTATATGTGTTTACATCAAAAGAGAAAAAAAAAAGACAATACAAATAAATTGTGACTGAAAATTTGTGGAATGTTGATAATTAGAAGAGGATGTCCTACCATGTTGTTCTCATGTGGGGAATCAGATCTTAATTGCTTTCTTCTCTCAGATCACTAACAGTATCTATCACAGCCCCAAATCTGACATTAGTCATTCCAAAAGCAAACAGAGAATAGGAGACAGTATTCTCAATAAAACTTTATTTTTACAAACCAGTGGACAGATTTGATTGTCCAATAATACATTATCACACAGATGGAAAGTCAGATCCAAAGAATATAACCTTATTGAGATCATTGGGTGTTTTTTTGTTTGTTTGATTTGTGTTTACATAAGTTCTGTGCATATTTCAAATACTCACAAGCTGTTGGTTTTCAAACATAGAAATGAGCATGTTAACACACTTTGTGCATTCTTTTTCACTGAAGTCTGAGAGAGATGTATCATATATATGGTATTATAAATTATATTCTACAAACCAACAACATTAGCAACTTCAAGTATTCAACATTCACATCTATCCATCAGGATGCAATAGCTTATTTTTAAATTCAAACCGTGAATATCCTCTGATATATTTCATATTTATGCATGAATATATAGCTATGTGCAAACACATAGGAAAATTCCAATAAGTAACCAGAAGAAAAAGTGCTCAGGGTGGGGCTACCTATTGTATAGAGTGATTAAAGAAAGGTAATTCTAATTGCATTACTTCTGGATTTAGCTTATTCCTTCCATTAGCTATACTTTCATATTATACTAAAATCTACTATGCTGAATAAATCTCTTATTATTATTCTCTTTAAACTTTTCCATCTAATGAAAAAATTAGTTTTACCAGTTCATTAGAAAAATAAGAAACACAGATGTTATTAATGAGATGCCCTTAAAAATTAGACAAACATTTGTACTGAATTTACAAACAGGAAAATTAACAAATCGTCTGATGTGATTTTTCACATATGTGTTGGGCATCCCGAGGGAAGTGAGGATGGAGCACTATACGTCCATATGGTTCCCACCCACACCCTCCACATTCTTGTCTGAGCACATCAGTGGGTGTCCAAATTGCGGCAAATATCTCAAGCTTTTCATAGTGCAAAGCTTTTTAATATCTCTAGACACAAATCAGATGTCTATTTGATAAGGTATGAGAGCAGTGATTTAGGGGTACTTCTCACATTTTAGGTCATAGGAATCAAGATTACATATCCCTGCGCCCTTGTCCTTTTAGGCTATTTCCACACATGTCTAGAATTCCTTCAGTGGAATTAACTACTCATTGAGTTACCTAATTAATAATCAGTATTGATTATTTTTCTTCTCTTCCCAGTATTTCCCCACTTTCTTACCCTTGGGCTGGTTCTTCTGCCTTCCATATCCTTATAAGAATTTTACCTGTCATGGGGCTCATTTAACTCATCAGAATAAGATAAAGTGGACATTGCAAGGAACATGGGGGACTTCTCATTGGTCACTTATTTTTTAATGTCACTTTGTAAAGTTTATTTTAGAAGTAATACTCCATAAGGTCTAGGAGCATTAATAACAAAACCTTGCTGAGATAACTCTGCCAGCAATGTGCAAGTTTCATCTTGCTTAGCCTTTTCAGTAATTTTATGAATTGGTTTCTATTATTAAACATTATTACATGGAAACCGAAGTACAAAAGGAGTGAAATAAATTGGTGAGGTGGTATCAACGCTGGAAGTAACTGATTAGACTGAAAGTACAAGATAAATTCCTAACTCTAACATCTGGCAGCAGAGCAATTCTTACACTTCAAATGAAATGATTAGCTGTTATATTTTCAACACATCTCTGTGGCAGTACAAAACAAAAAACATTTTCAGGGGTCAATAGACATTTATTATTGAATATTTGTCCAGGGATTTTTTTTTAAATCCAATTGTATTCTTTACCTTTCTCATTGCCATGACAAAAGCCAATATTAAGAAGGAAAGGTTGACCTGGTCTCACATTCATCATGGTATAGAAGTTGTTGAAGCAAGTACATGAGATGGTTGGTTGCATCTGGAGTCAGGAAGAAGACAGAGGTGAAAGCTGATGTCCATCCTTCAATTTCCTTTTGATTCAGTCAGGGAACCCATAGGTGAGTACTATCCATGTTAATAATGGGTCTTCCCTAACATGGCATGATAACCCTAAGGGTATAAGAGTGGTACTCATAACTTGGCAGCAAGCAAAATCTATGAAGTTGACCTCAACACTCTCTCAACAGAAGGGAAATCAGGGCTTGGGTGAGAAACCTGGATAACTACATGGTACTACATCCATCACAGATCTTAGAGCATAACCTACTACCGCTACTTTATTAAGCCAGCATGGTTTCTAACAGTGTTGTAAAGATTTATTTCTACATTCACAGCCACGATGTAGTCACAATCATCACCAAAGAAAATTCTCTTTGCAATAGTTGAAGACCATTTCAGAAAACCCCAATTGGTCAACGGTCATAGAACAAGTGCTTCTATCGTGAACTTCTCCTACATCTGCAATACAACAACTAGACATAAGATCCATGGAAAAGTCACAGAAAGGGGAGAAAAGATCCAAGGGCCAGCTGATAAGAAAAATCTGCTGAAAGATTGTGTCTACTGGAAATGGCAGAGAAGCTTCACTCGTGAAACCTTAACATATGGCTGTCTACACAAGATGTAAATTACGACAACAACGACAGACATTCTAATATGAAATGGAAAAACCTCAAAAGAGCCACCTGAGACAAAGAACTACATGCAAATAAGGAAAGGTGAAGACGTGTTCCACAAAGATGAGACCCCCCTTATTGTTTGTCCAATACCAACTGACAAGTCATGAAATTACATATACTTATGTGAAACATGTTTTAAGTTATAATTCCATGTATCAATGAAAAAATAAACTACTAAATGGACTGGATATATATATATATATATATATATATATATATATATATATATATATATATATATAAAACAGGTGAACATACAAGTGACCCAGATATAAAGGAAAGACACTCCTCACTTTCATATTTTCTTATTCTCCTGTCTTGAAACCTGTCTTTCTCCTGTTCTTAGGCTTTATACAGGCTTTGAAAGGAAATAATCTTAGATGCTGTTGGCTACTGACAAGGTCTCTGTGACGTTATTGTACCCATTGGATTATCATGTAGAAAAATAGTCTTCCCCAGAGAAGACCACACCATTTTCCTATCCAATACCAAATGGCCATTAAAATACATACTAGTAGCATTATATGGACAAAGAGGCTGTATTTATATATTTAGGAATACACATACATACACATACATACATATACAAGCATATGTGTGTAACTGTGTGCATGTGTGTGTGAGTGTTTGTGTGTAACAATAATTAAAGGAGGCCATGAATTTGAAAGAGAGTTATAGGGGGAGTAGAAGAAAGGATTTGGAAGGTTGAGCGGAAAGGAGAAAATAATATAAATATAAATATATTATAATTGCAAAAATAAGTAGAATCCCTCTGAAAAGATAAGATTTGCAGTCTTACAGCTATCTCAGCAGGATGAGGCACTGTGGGCATAGGCAAGATGACCTGCACCCCATCCTTAAATCCCACAAGTTGTTAGGGGAGAACTGACTCCCCCAGAGTTGTCTTCTCATTGGTTCATGCTTGCAGTTCCTTGTATAGGCCTGGATTCACATAGAAATTAATAAAATAAGTAAGATTTCATTCAGTTCAGCCATGGCAAAGTAATCAAATCTAAGTCTCTGTCTCAATAGGACTGCTTGTTTTCTCGAGCCCTGCTTGCTGCTATTGGAATGAAAAGTTGATCTCTCTTGAAGGAATTCCATAGAAGAGTAGCAAGCAACAGGGAAGAAGGCATCTTTTTAAAACACCTATGTAAGCCTAGCCTGTCCTGACTAATGGGAAAAGAAAGTTTGAACAGACATCAGGAGGCATACTATGCTCACTGGCCACACTCAGGATTGCCTGATAGCTTGAATTTTAAACATGCACCAGTTGGCCACTCTGCAACTCAGAGGGGTAACAGTAACAGCCGCGGCAGAAACAGATGACACACAATGACTGCATCCCTTTACTTTTCTGAACAAGTTTATCAAAACCTGCCAAGACATCAGCCCCAATTGAATAAACAAAGCTAAGATCAGTGTCTTTTCCTCAGGGTGTTCTGTCTTTGCCATAGAAGCTGTCAAACTGACACATTTATTCACAGTGCTGATAACCCAGCAACTTTTGTCAGCATCTCTGCCTCTCAGGGGAAAGATTTTTTGATATAGTGTCGCACTTCTTGTTTTCCATCTTGGCCAAGAACAAGCATCCTGAGATAGCCTACCCCTGTTATCTCTTTTGAGCCCTCCTTGGAGGACTCCACTATCTCAAAGCTTGGCTGTGGGCTTTTTTAATAGCACACTCCACCTGTAAGTTGACCCCTGTTGATTCTTTTTCAAACAGGATGTTTTGCCTCTATAATTGTCTCAGGGAGAAGAAAAGCTCCAAAAAGAAAAGAAACAGCACTTTGATCCCAAATGATTCTACAGAGAAGTTTAAAGATAATCTCCTCATTGAGAATTTCATTAGACTTTACCTGGCTTCCTTCACAGAAAAATGTAAGACCAGGCTGATATGTCACCTCTCTGGAATCTCTCTGACCCCTGAGCTGCTGTGGGATTGCTTTTCTCCATAGTTCTGAACTCCCTTGCATTGTTGCTCTTCTCTCCCTCGATTTTAATTTTCTGATTGTCGGCCCTATTGGATTATAAGGTCTTGAGAGCAAGGACCATGTCTGTGTAATGCATCGCTAGCATCAAACCCTGATCAGCAAACAGACATTTTACTTAAAGAAAAGGATAAATAACACCTCTCTATCACCCAGCAGAATTCTGAAGGAAAGTAGGGCAAGGAGAAGTGAGAACATTTCACCCTCATCCTGACCTTAAAACCTTCAAAGTCGTTTGTGGATCAGTTCTGAAACCTCAATGATATCAGCGAATATTTCAGATGAAGTAAGCTTCTTTAACTAAATCCTGTTTGGAGTTTTTTTTTATTCCCCTAAACCTCTTGTTTCCTGCAAATAATACATTACCTCTAGATGTAACCATGACCCAGAAGTAAAGAGAACAAAATCATACTATTTGGTTTTGTCTATAATCATAAATAATTTTCCAACCATAACTAATTTGAAAACTCAAATACAGGTTGAAAATAGGAAGAAGGAAAAAATAGTCCCATATCTTCTAATTTTTTTCTTTATTTTGGTTAAAATAAAACAGTGAGGCTAACTTGCTCTACAACCAGATACCACCAGAGGAAGAGGTATACAATAAAAGTATGAAAACTAAAGGTTTCATTCATTCTTTGCGGAGGATGTGAGTGCTGCTTTATATGCAGGTCTTGGCTGCTCCTTGTGGAGTTATGAGGATTCAGAAGCTATCTGCAATGAATAAATGTAGAATGAAAAACAAATTGTTAGTGTTGAAAGAAGCTTCATTACGGAAAGAGGCAATAAATGAGTGTTGGTAACAAACTCTCTAAAGTTAGTAATGCCCAAAGGGAAATGGCAGAAACTGCAAATATATTAAGAAACGGAGTTCTAAACAAATACAGGAAGTTGACCCCATTAGCTGTCCGGTGGTTAGGTGTTCATTGTTGAGGAAAAAGTGACTCCTAACATCTGACTACCTCTGCAGCTGCCAGAAAGCAAGGTGCAGTGCAGCAGGAGGAGCCAGGATCACAAGCAAGTAGATGCTCAGAGTCAGCTGCAGAATCCACTTCCTTATTATCCAATTTTCAGCTTGTAAATGAAGTAATTTAAATAAATATAATGCAGATGGGTTATGTGATGCACTATGAAAATTATGTAAGTAGTACAAAAATCTAAACATTTTCAAAATATTTTCAGTTTACCCTTTTTCCAGAGGAGTTTTCATGTGAAAACCATGGAAAAAAAAATCAGAAAAACTACATGAAACTGTAATTAAACTTCTTGAGCCATCAAGTTAGAATTATCAAGCATAATATCACCTTCCAAAAGGAAAAAATAGAGATAACTTGAAGGAACCATTAGACTCCTTTTAAAATGTTTTAAAAGAAGAAATTAATTCATGATCATTGAAATATGAGATCATAAAAGGATACAATTATGTAAAGTTATTACAACATTCATTTGATTCATCTAATTTTAATCATTCACATTTTATATTTTAGTATTAAGTGATTGTCAGCTCTAAAATTAGTGTTCTTCTACTATCTTCTATCCTTTCTAATCCCCAATTTTAATTGTAGTAGGACTGTGATATTTTCAAAATTCATAACTGTATATGATAATGCTAATCCAAGTACTTAAACAGATACTCAAACTGAAAATCCAAATAGTGGTCTCAAAAAAGTAGCTAATATTTATTTTTTGTAAAATATTTTAGCCTAATATTTTGCTGAGGAATATTTTGCCATGGACTTTTAATTCTGTATATTCAAACTAAACTGCAGGGTTTTAAAAATAAATCTCCTCCCTCAAAGTTGTAAATAGGTGAGCAAACTAATCAATATGCCATAGTTTCCCCTTCTACAAGATGGAAACAGTACAGAACCTATGCATCTGTGTTAGTCCACTTTTCTCTTTGTTGTGAGCACAAATCTAACAAGAAGTCACTTAGAGAATAGGGGTGCATTTTGACTTACAGTTTGTGGGTAGTCAAGGTATGGTAGCTGTCCCACCTTCTATCCTGAGTGACATGATCTTGTCATTTCATTGTTCACCTCTTCTAGAACCAAAAGCATAAAGTGGGCTACAACCACAATTCCTGTTACCATATCCTGTCTGTGAATTTGGTTCGACAATCCCTCCCAAGCAGGTGATCATCTTTTCAAATACATAAGCCTGTAGGAGTCATTTAATATTAAAATATTATCAGCACTTCATTGAAAGTGAAAAGATGAATGATGTGACTTATGAGTAGCTAGTACATGGTGTAATGGTGTAGTGGTTAATAACAGTGCAATCGATCAGTGGCTATACCTTTCCTGTTACTATTTTAATGTAGTATTTTATGAATTATTTTATTTAATTCTTTATTTGTATGTCTGCACATGTTTTTCTAAATATAGGCACACATATATACACCTGTGCAGGCTATCCTGAGGCTAAAGTAGGGTGTTGATTATCCTCCTTTAATATTTATTCCCTAATCCCTTAAAATAGAGTATTTTCATGAACCTAAGGCTTGGGGGATTTTTTGGTTTTGTTTTTTGGTTTTTGGGGTTTTTGGGGGCTTTTTTGTTTGTTTGTTTTGTTTTTTAATTGTTTGTTTTGTTTGAGACAGGGTTTCTCTGTGTAACCCTGGTTGTCCTGGAACTCATTCTGTAGACCAGGCTGGCCTCGAACTCAGAGATCTGCCTGCCTCTGCCTCCCAAGAGCTGGGATTAAAGGCTTATGCCTATATGCATGGCCTTTCTCAGTTTCCACATTAGACTCATTTCTAATATTGAATATATTTAAAGAAGAATGGTTCTGTCAATATCAATTCAGCTCTCTACATCATCACCATCTTCATTAGCATAAGGATTACATTTATCATATTTAGTATTTAAGTTTGCTTTTAATATACCTATACATTTACTGTTAATAGGAGATATTGGTTGGCCCATGATAATCACCTCATCCCCACTTCAAAGAATGCAAAGGGGGTGAAGAAATTTTTGGTTACTAGCCACATATTCTACAGCAAAGAATATTAAAGATATGACTTATTCAGAACCAAGTTTCTTAATGCCATGGAGAATACAACAATTATTCAAATGCTTTATAAGTAGTGACTATGTAATACCTAAGGTGTTTTTTATGGATAAGAAGCATATTTTAAAAGGATATATTAGGAAATAAACAATGCATCCCCATGAAGAAAAAAACAGAACTATTCCACAAGACAAAGACAGTGCCTTTAAGCATCTCAGAACTTACATGAATAATGAAACTTCAGCCTAGGCAGATGGCTTTGTGAATCACATGCTTCCTATACAAACATGAGAATTTCAACTGAACCTCAGCACTCAAATAAAAAAGCCTAAAGGAGAACAAAATGTCTTCAGTCACAACGCTAGGAGTTCGAGAGAGGAGTAGCCTACTAGCTCACCCGAAGCAAACCTGCTTCTTATGCCAAGATTCAGGGTCAGCCTCATAAAGAAAGATGATTCAGAAAGACACCCAACTTCAACTTCAGACTGGCATATGCACATGACTGAGCTACTGCACTTGCAAACTCACGTTCCCACATGTGCACACGTCACATCCCACATCCACACAGACACACATAGGAAAAAGGAAAGAGCATACTGTATATGCACAAGATAGATATTAGAGATACACTGAGATGTAAAAATTCAATGACAGCCCAAGAACCTGGAGACTGTTCTGTTATTTTAGAGGTGTGCTGATGTGTTAAGCTCTACTTCAAATTCTCCCAGGGTTCAAAAAACAATGCTTATGCTCATCAGTTTCTATGAATCAGAAAGGCAAGCCACCGTTTCCAACAGTTCTAATATCATTAAATGTCCTAGAATATAATTTCTTGAAGTAATATTTGTTTGGTCCTTCTGCAGAAATTAAGAATGTTAACATTCTACTATATAAAGCATTTCTCTTAGACTGGGTGAGATGGCCTAAAGGGTAAGGGTGCATGAAGTTAGGTCCAATGTTCTGAGGTTGACCTTAAGTACCCATGTAAAAGTAGGAGAGAACTGACTGCACAAAGTTGTCCCCAGGCCCCCATACATGTGTGTGTGTGTGTGTGTGTGTGTGTGTGTGTGTGTGTGTGTGTGTGTGTGTCTGTTTCCTAGATTTACTGAAGCAAATCATCTTTTATGTAAAACCTGGATAAGCGTAATACTTTGTTCAAGTTCAGATTTCAGATATGAAATATAGTTGTAAGATACTTCAAAGTTATGAGAAGATAGCTTGGAAATTTATCTTAACATACTGACAAAATTTATTGTGTTACTGTCTTGTATGTGTGTATCTATGTGTTTCAATTTTTCCATCCCCTAACTGAGATATTATCTTCTCTTGTTCAATTCACCAAATCAAATATTGACAGATACACTGGATCGACTAAATGCATGCATTAAAATTGTAATTGATAAACTAAATAACTCCTTTAAAATTAAGTCTGAATATTAATTTTTCTATATTGTTCTTTCTTGAGTAAAAATGACAAAGATGTGCATATGGATTTTCCAAATTGAAGATCAAAATTTCATCTTGAAGTAATGAAATATTTAAGCTATTTCCCCTTCAAGTACAAGAAATAAATCAGTGATGTCTGATTGAACATTAAAAAGAAAAGTATCTACATCTGTATAATTTCTGCACTCCACAACTGAATTTCAGTTCTTGATTGAGTTCGCCAGTGTTATTCTTAACACAGAGACTGAGAAGACAGAAAAATAGTAGTAACAAAAAACCACCAAAACTCTGGTATGTGTGCATGTATGAGTGTGGGTGGTTATTACAATTAAGTATTTGCATATGTGCTGCATAAATTCATGTGTATTTGTATGTGTGCAAATGTGTGTGTGCATTTATACATCTATATTTATGAGTATGTGTTCATTTATTAAGAGTGTCAAACAATAGACATAATAAATGAGAATATAAATGCCAAGGAAATGTTCTCTTGAAAGAGATGATCAAGATTAGAGAGACTAGAAAATTGAATTTTTAGATTGATTTTCCAGCAGGACACATGATGTTGAATTAATTAGAAATCTCTCTGGATCCATTATTAAAGCTTTTCTTTTCTTTCTTTATGTATGGTTTATATTTTTTAATTTATGTGTTTATATGCATGTCATTTATGCAGGGTCCTAAGAAGGCCATTATAGATATCTAAGGATTCCTTGGAGATGTAGTTCTGTACACTTGCATGCGTCCTGATATGGGTTCTGGGAACCAAATTGAGGTTCTCTGGAGGAACAAAACATGCGAATGACCACTGAACCATTTGTCCTGCAAACAAAATATGTTTGACTAGAAAATATGGGCTGTCTCTAGCTCTTCAACCTAATTATAGTTTGAATCAAAGAATATAGATCATGACACAAATAAGCAAATGTATTAAATGGAGGTATAGATTATGAAAATAGTCAACCATAGAAAAATTGTCAACTGTTGTATTAAAGAAGAAAACTTCTGCTAATTATTATCTTTATTTCTTTTCTTGTATTAAGTGTTCATTGATGAACATTCACTGATTCCTACTAACTGTATCACTTTTGCTTTAAAAAAGTAATTGACACCTTGGAAGAAGAAAGGACCTCCCAAGAAAGGGGAAACAGAATACAGTGTTATGTGGAGATAAAGGATCATGATCTCCTAGAGTAGGGGGATTAAGTAGGGAAAGGGATGAAAGAAAAGGATAAAGGAAGGAATGCAGGAAGGAATAATTAACACTAAAGTTGTTTTGAAAATCTATATAGAAGCCTACTACTGTAGAAGCTTCCTATATATGCATATAGGCAATGGATATTAACTCACCCTATAATAGTGGAGACAATACCCTAACTAGGAGTCTTATGTCAGTAAGTTAAACTTCCAGTGGCATGAATGGGTTACAACTTGTTGATTCATTGACCAAAAGTGTACCATTAACCTCCCAAACATCACAGGCTGTTGTCAAGTCTATTGTTTGCTCTCTACAACCTGATGGTAAAATCCTATTGCTGAAGACAATACTTACTCATCAAATACAAATAATTAGAGCTGGTGCCAAACTATAAGCTTCATTCCTACTGACTAGCATCCATTGTCCTGGAAAGGTACCCTGCACACTACCAGAGGAGAAAGGAAATTGTCAATATCAACAGCTACAGACCCTGTGAACTATAGCAGTAACCTGCCTACAAGATATACTGATGCAATAGTGGCAACAGCTATGGGAGTAATGGAGTACCTTTTGCGTGAATTTGAGATGGATTTGAAGAACTCCATATCTGGTTCTGTTAAAGTGGGCAAGAACCTAAGATAAGACAGGCCATAGGCCCGAGAAAAAACTTACTACTACTACTATTCTGCTAAAGGAACTCAGGAAAGGAGAGGCCTCCTGGTAATATGTTGGAATATCCGTAGATGAATGACTTGTTCAGTCTTCATCTGAAAAGCTTCTTCTTTCAGTAGACGAGAATCAATATAGAAACCCACAATGGGACAATGTTCAGAAATTTAAAAAATATTTGCAGCATTCAGTCCTAAATGAGCTTTATTCATGAAAGCCTTTCCTTGAAAGGCTCAGGAATCTGTGCAGAGCAGGAGCAAATATTGTAATAGCAAGAGATGGTAGATGACTCCAAGAAAACAGTGTATGTATTCTAGGGACAAGAGAATTGGTACACATACAAACTCAGAGGCTGTGGCAGCATATAAAAGCCCTATAAAGACTCAGTGCAAGCAGGGTCTTGGTACTCAGGGGGAAGTGGACACAGAGTCCCAATGCAACCAAGAAACTATCTGAAGTTGATAGTTGCTAGGAAAAGGAAAATATGTTCAACTCAGTGGAGTGTCTATGTATCCATATCCACACTCCAGGGCAGCACTGTACCTAGGACTAGTTGGTCAACAAAGAAATGCTCAATATTTTGTCTTTCATTTTTGTATCTATTTTTTGGATAGAAAGATAAGTAGATATATAGATAATTAAATAGATAGATAGATTGATAGATAGATAGATAGATACATAGATAGATACATAGATAGATACATAGATAGATAGATAAAACAAAGTTGAGTGGGTCAGAAATAGAAAAGATCTGCAAAGGCTTGGAGGGCAGAAATATACATATATTCAGTGAAAACCTTAATAAAATGAGTTAATACTAGAGCAGTAATGGATTCAAAAATATGAATGAATAGATATATAGCAAAGTAGTAATGTGTTTGCTTAGTAATGACATAATTTTCTCAGGAAAAATATTTCAAAGTCCCTCTCTTATAGCTCAAAACATAAAACAATATCAAAGTAAGAAAATAACTTGTTTAAATTTGAGTAGCAATTACATGGTACAAATTAGACCTGTGAATTTCTAGGTTTAAGATACTCTATCATCCCATTGACCTACCTGCCTTTGGATTTTTTTCAGTGAGATTATATAACCCATGTTAAGAAACAGGGTGGGGGAGTGTATAGGGAGCTTTCGGGTTAGCATTTGAAATGTAAATGAAGAAAATATCTAATAAAAATATTAAATAAAAAAAGAAAGAAAGAAACATCATTAGAAGTTCTTGTTTTAGACTGAGGTCCTATGATAAGACCCAACATACCAGATCTTTTTTTTTTTTTTTTTAATGCCACATAACCACCCTTGGAGAAGTAGAGAGACACCCAAACAGATGAATTTTCCCATTAAAGCCATAAGCTTTTTTTCCTGAATACACATGAGAAGCAAAGTGTCTCTCTTTTAACTCTTATAAAAAGCATTGCCTAACATACACTAATCCGATCTAGCTGTTATTGTTTGATGCCCTTGTTATTGCACTACATAGCCCACTATTCTGTCAGTCGAAGTGAGTCAAGAGTCTGTTTCACAGATTTGAAATTGCTGGATTCATAAGTCCCAAATGCACACCAATTAGATTTATGTCTAAATGTGTTGTGACTCTGCCTTTTGGCAACAGTCATCTGCTGGTGTTCTAACTTGCAGATGTTCTTGATGCCTTAGATGCAACTGCTGACTCAGGCAAGGTTTGCAGAAGGAGTTGTCCTTTGACATCATGAGTTATTGGCCTATCATGTACACAGGCTATCTGTCCCTAATGGTCCACAGTAACCTGGCATGGATTTATGAGAGTCCATTGATTCCCTTAACCTGACATTCCCTAGAGTCTGCACTAGATGTAGAACATAATGTGAAAAGAAACAATAAATTGATAACTATTTGCAACACTAAAAGTAACACTTTTCCTGAGCACTATTGGATAGAATTTTGTTGACAGAAATGATCATTATTCTAAATAAACTTAGCACAAATATAATGCATCCAAATAGGAAAATCGGAAAGGAAGGATGATAACAATAAAAAAATGCTCCTTCCCTTCTCCACTTATTTATAGGATAATCCTTTTACTTCTCAAGGCACTTTGAATAGAATTTCTTTTACCTTGTTGATTTGGGATCCATATATAACCAGGCCCCCTTCTGGCAGCAATTAGGACCAGATACTCATTTCAATCTGAAAGATTAATTTTTTAAAATAAAGATGACAGAAAAAAAAATAAAAGAGTATCATCTAGAAGCAAGTGAAACAAAAAAAGTCTTCTGTTTGAAAAGCTCCATGCAAGTCCCCAGGTTCCATTTCGAGTAACCTGAGTGCTTTATTCATGAAGTTGGCTTCCAAAGTCCTCAAAGACTATCTGCTTTGTTTTCAAGTCTGCAGAGAAGCCCTCTAATTCCCAGTATCAAGGGTACAGCAGAATCTGTGATCTGCAAGCAACCCAGCTCATCAGCATTCATTATTGCTGAGCCAGTCATGTAAACAAATGCAATCAGAAATCTTAAGCATCAGCTTCCGTGTGGATGCCACCCATTTCTCTGGCTGCTCATTCCCAGTTTGCCTCCAGCTCTCTTCTCTCCTGTGAGCTGTTGGCTTTCCAGGCTTCTGAGCACCTCTGCTTCAGTTCTTGTGTTTTGCTTTCTCACTGGGTGGCCACATCTGCTTTCCCTGGCTTTAGCTAAATTCTCTATTATAATGAATTCTAATTAAACATTTCAGCATCAGCCCTTTTCAGCCACCCTCCACCTGTACTTCTGACTTCCACAAATGAAATTCAAACCACCATTTGAAAAGAGGTTCATGCTGTTCTCCCCTCTGATCCACACACCTCACTCCCCTCCAGCTTTCTTTCTGATTCTCAGCCAATGCCTGTGCCCCCCACCCCAATGGCTTAACTGAAGTTTCTAAAAAGAAAACATCAGTGGTAACGATGATTCTAGGCTTTTCCTTCTGTCAACACTATTCCAGCACAGGCAGTCATCAAATCAGCTCGACCTTGTCACAGAACCCTGTACAATGGTTTCTAATTAGAAACTGTGACTGAATGTTAATTTCTTTTAGTGACCTAACTGATTCTTGGGCCTGATCAGTCTGTCCCTAACCTTACTCATATACTTGCTTTTCAGATAGCCCTGGGGCTATTTGTAATTTGATGCTAATTCAGTTCTCCCTGAAGGGGTTGCCAACAATGAATGAGTCAGCACTAAGGTGATTTCCTGTAAACCTTCTTCCCACCTTAATTGGTAAAATAAAGGCTAGTGTAGGTGATTGTGCAGAGAGAGGAAAGGTGGAGCTGAAAGTTGGGAAAGAGAAGAAAAAGTCTGGGAGAGAAAGAGAGGAAAGAGGAGCAGAAGAACCTGGTGCTGAGAAACCTCAAGTTCTAAGGGGCCTCATAGATGGGGAAGATGGTAGTGTGGTAGATCTGTCCAATCTAGGCACACAGCATGTATTCATATTAACTGAGTTATGTTTTCATTGCCAGGACATATTTGGGTTGGAGAATTACCACAACATACATGTTATCTTTTTAAATGTCAAATTTTTCTAGGCTGGTAAGATGACTTTTTTCTTAAGCTACTTGTGAGTGAAAGAAACTCTGTGTTCTAGTCATAGAAGCCTCATTAAAACAGGCAGACATGACAGTGAAGGCAGACCTTGGACCTCCTAACCAGCCTACCTTACCTACTTGGTGAATTACAGGCCAGTAAGGGACATTGATTCAAAAAACGAGGTAGACATCTTCTAGGAGGACACGTAATTGTTGATATTGTAGGAGCCCCATTCAGGACCCCCCACTCGAGTCTCGGGAAAGGGCCCACCCAAAGAAACTTGAGAGACCTTCTTGACGCAAAAACATGAGGTAGTTTAATGATAGAACTCCAGGCCGATATATATCTCATGCAGGAGACAGAGGAGTCGACCATTAGGCTTGAAAGCTAGGGGTTTTTATAGGCAGAGGGTCAGGGGCTAGGAGGAATTGGCATGGTTTCACACGATTGGCTCATTTGAACATCAGCAAAACCGATTACACATTAGCAGAATGGTATGTGCAAGTCAGGATGTCAAGAGACCTGAGGGGCAGACGCTTATCTAGGTCAACAGAACATTTGGTTGACATATAACTTCAAACTATATCAGGAGGGCAACGGGCAGAAAGAGGTGCAGAATTGGCTGATGACTCAGCCAAGATAGCCCGGAAAAGTTCCTGCATTCTTCTTCTATCTTTATGGCCAGTCAGCCCCAGGAATGTTTTAACAACGGGCTTGCCCAGATGTACGTACCCAGGCCTATTCCACTATGTTCTCAGCCTCAGGCTTCTAAGCTTGCAAACAACTTTTTCTTTGGACTATTTGATATGTTACATAAATCAGGCCTCAAATTTTATCTTAAATTTCATTTCCCTTCAATGTCTAGTCTCTGCACACAAGCAAGCATATATGCATACATACAAACAAAATGATAATCAAATATTTCACCCCTTTTCTTTTCAACATTGTAGTACTTAATTTTAGTTTGGAACTTTGACAATTTGCTTTTTGAAACATATCTTTGATTCATGTTGATGTTAATATAAAGCAGTTTAGGCTCAAATTCAAGAAATGGTCATTATTTACATCCCAAACACTAACTCATAATTTCATTCATGAATTTTACAGTTTAGAAAAACTAAGCCTTATACACTGCTCACTAACATGCCTTAACAGTTGTTGTCATAGAGCATAAGTAGAACACATGATTGCTGACTGGATGAATAAACAAGATGTTTAATACAGACAATGCTTGCAGAGCCAACATCTCTCTCACCTACTTTTTTTTTAAAAATAGTATTGGATATTTTATTTATTTACATTTCAAATGTTATCTCCTTTCCCAATTTTGCCCCCAGAAATGCCCATTCCATCCCCCCTCCTCCTGCTTCTATGAAGGTGTATCTCTGCCCACCCACCCTCCCACTCACTCCTGCCTCCCTGCCCTCAAATTCCCCTACACTGGGGCATTGAGCCTTCACAGGACCAAGAGCCTCTTCTCCCATTGATGCCCAACAAGGCCATCCTCTACTAATTATATGGCTGGAGCCATGGGTCCCTCCATGTGTACTCCTTGGTTGGTGGTTTAGACCCTGGGATCTCTGGTTGATTGATATTGTTGTTCTTCATATGGGGTTTCAAACACCTTCAGCTACTTCAATCCTTTCTTTAACTCCTCCACTGGGGACCCTGTGATCAGTTCAATGGTTGGCTGCGAGCATCCACCTCTGTATATGTCAGGCTATGACAAAGCTTCTCAGGAGAAAGCTATATCAGGCTCCTCTCAGCATGCACTTCTTGGCATCCACAATAGTGTCTGCATTTGGGGACTGTATACGGGATGAATCCCAAGGTGTGGCAGTCTCTGGATGGCCTTTGTCTACTGGGGTTATGTTCTTGCTCTTCTAAACCTGGCTAATCTTTACTTCATTTTCTCCAAAATTTACCTTGTTTGACCTTTTAATAGCCACTTGCTATTCATTTATGTGGTAAATATGCACTGAACCCACATTTAAAAACCTGTTGCACAATAGAGAGGAGACAGTACAAACAAGTGCATGTTTCTATGTGCCTTTATTACATGTTGATATGATGTAGTATTGGGTCACTTTCCAAGAACTTGGTATATGATATCACTACAGATCACTTACAGCCACTGTATTGATTTGTGAAATATCTCCATATTAGAATCTGCTTTTCTAACAACTATATTAACATTAAATTTTCCTATATGCACATAAAGTTCACACACTTACAAGCAAATAGTAAATTGTAAGTCAATGTTATTTAGTTTATATATAAAAGTTATGGTAAGAGTACAAAGTGGAAGACCGTTTCCTGTTTCATAATCAGATCTTTAAGGTGATTTGGTAATCTCACTGTGTTAGTCAACATCATGTTTTAATGAAGTATCTGTAGAAGTACTTACAAAAGAAAGGAGGTGGTTAGAGTTCATGGTTTTGAATGTTGTAGTTCATTTGAATTGGGCTTTTGTGAAGGCAGTGTTTCATTGGCAGATCCTTGTCATAGAGCAAACAATTCACATTGAACCAGAATGCAAAAGTAGACTGAGAACCCAGGGTAATATAATTTCTCTTTTTAATGCTGTGTCCTAGCAACAAAGGCCAGCAACCAGATCTCACCTCTCAAATGTTTAATATCTACCAAGAGCCATGGGAAACAAACGTTTAGCACCTAGACCTTTATAAGACAGTTATCCAACACACATCATCTTTTCTACAGTGATGGTGGCATGTTTAACATTGGCCTCATTGATATCTTTGTTCATCTGGAAGGACATAACCTACTTTATGGAGTTATATTGGGCTATTAAGATATGATTATATTAGTACTTTTGGGTGTTTATTAGCTATTTTCTGATTTGCACATTTAAAAGTATATTATTGAAAATAATCAGGGTAGATGGGATAAGCAGAAAATAAAGCCAAGCCTGAACTAATAGAAGTTCAAACAAGAATTTTTCTAAAAAGTCCTTGCTATATAAAACTGGAAGGAAAAAAACAATTCCAGAATTGCCCCCTGGCCTCCACATGTGCACCATGGCCTTGAAAGCAGGTATGCACACACACACACACACACACACATACACAGTAAATTTAAAAATAAACTTTCTTAATAATGGGTTAATATACATATATAGTATGTACATTAATTTTGTCAAACTAGAAGGGAGATATTCTATAGTAAGGCAAACTAGAAATTATATAAAAATTCATTCAATGCTCATATCATTTTGTTGAATATAACACTTGTAACATATGGAAAATTGTTTATTTAACATGGAAAATTATAGGTTGCTTTCAATGTAGACACTCTCATACACACAACATATATATTGCATTTTACTTGTATTCAACCACAATAATTTTCTCTAATTCTCTCCTGCATTATTCACCTTTCTCTGCTCAGATAGCCTCATTTTTTGTGGTATACACATACTACATAAAGTAAATTTATGTATATTATATATAATATATAGCTATATACTATATACTGCATATAACATGCAATAGTATATTACATATAACATATATGTATTATGCTTATTGTTTATACAGAGACTCTATGAATAAGAAAAGAGAAATTAATAGGATGTATATTTTCACAGTAAAATATATAAAATTATTTTTAATATATATTGTTAATTTAAATTAAACTACTTGTCTCTCACCTAGATTATGAAATGTTTGAAAGGAGTAGATAACAGGCATAAGGCCACCTCCGTAATTCTGCAGCTCTGAAGGGGTGAAGAGAGGTAAAATCCACACTTCCTGCTCTCTACCACTGGCTGACCACAGCAGTGCTCAATTCAGTTTTCAAACTTACTGTTTGCAGGCTCTTGATCCCATCTGCATTCCTTCTGCTGCTGTTCCAAAGATAACTTAGGAAGTATACCATAAGAGGCTCAACAGAGCCAGACTCCAAGGTCTCTTCCAGCCAACTGTGGTGAACGTAGCCACAATATCTCAAATAACATCACTGTCTAGGACAGTCTTTTATAATTGCTTGAGTATAGGATGAGCTCTTTTCCCATATAATTTCAGGAAGGAGAATTGATCAACATTCCTAAAAACATGGATTTTAACTGTGGAGTGTGTTTACAAAGAGAGAGTTTAGCTTTAACTGGCTAATTGTTTTTTTTTTTTTTTAATCCACAGTTTCTTTCCTTGTAAAAAGGATCTCATCATCTTGACATAAAGAAGCCTTGAATAATTAACATATCTCCAAAAGAAAGGTGCATGTTAAGGCAAGGCATAATTTTATAACCTTAATGTCAATGCAAAAATCATGATAAATCCCTAGAAAAATAAACAGAGAACAATGTAAAACACTGAAGGGGTAGGGGAAACCTTTTGAAAAGAGTTCAGTGGCTAAAAATTACAAGTTATCACTGTTTATATTTATCAAATGTGTCAATTTTATTCTTTCTCACTACCTTACAGAAGCTCTAAGAAGGGAGGATTCAACGAGTTCAAGTAATCTATTCATGTCCCAAAATCGATACAGATGTAAGATTTTAATCAATACTGACATAAGTTAAGAGAGTGTATTCTTTCCAAAATAGGTTGCTGCCTATACAGTATGCCATTCATGAGTTTTGCAACCAACTTGAATTTATGTTAAAAGTTAAGTTCCAGGACTTAGAAGATGTAATTCTGTTGGTAATGTGTTTGCCTTGCAAGGATAGTAACCTGACTTCAGACACCAATACCCACATTAAAACAGCTGGGCACCGTGGTGTGTGCTCACGATCCTGGCACTGAGAAGGATTCCTGGGCTCATGGGCCAGCAAGACTTGCATTATTGGTGAACTCCATGCCAAGGGAGATCCTGCTTCATAAAACAATGCAGACACCACCTGAAAAACAAAACCCAATTTTATCTTCCTGCACCCACATGCAGGCAAACATATATAAAAATTAAATTTGACTTTTATTTTAAGAAGTTGGTAAAAATAAGCAAATACTTTTTTTTTTCTTTCTTAGAAATTGAATCCTATACTGGGTGGAAGAGATATTCTATGATAAAGCAAAGAGTCCTGCAACCATGTAGGTTCCAGGTTCACAGATTTCGATGATGAAAACTATTCTTCAATGTGACTGATGCTACTTACATAGGGTAATAGTTTATGCCATTGAACTTGTGGTTAATAATGGATTATATAAGCCATATTGTCTGTGTCCTCTAAAGAGGGTTAGTAGTTTAGAGCACCAGGTAAAATTTAATCAGAAGTGTGTCTTTGTGTTGAAAGTTGTGCTTTTAATCTTGGCTCACATTACCTGCATAAGCATAGGGCAAACTCTACCCTCCCTTACTCCCAGCAGGTAGGTTTCTATTGTACATAATCACCTGTTCAATGAAATAGTTATAACTGGCATTATGGTATAATCCTGCATTCCCAGTGCTTTGATGACAGGGACAGGAGGTTACAATTTCAAGGCCAGTTTGTGCTACATATTGGGTCCAAATCAAGATTATTTTATATATAACAAGACTCTTAGTCTCAAAACAAACTTTCTTTTCTTTGGTTCCCTGATTGACATGTTAGATACATGAATACAGAGACTATAACTTTTCTGTTCAGTTTTGGAATGAATGGCTGCATAAATAATGTTCACTGGGGATTTACATACATGCTTACTTTATTCCCTTAGTAAGAATCTAATAAATTCAATAAAGCTTTAGCAGAGAGAGAGAGAGAGAGAGAGAGAGAGAGAGAGAGAGAGAGAGGTACTAATGTACTAGAGAATCAATTTAAAATTTCTTGGTTCATGATTTTGTATACAAACATGACATGTCTTTTGGCACTGTGTAAGTCTGAATTATTTTCACATCATAAGCTGAAAGAAGTCATGGGGTACTTCTTTTGGCTAGGTCATAGCAATACAATTTATAACACGTTTACCTTTCTTATCACAATGATTTCTCATGCTACAAGGCTTCCAAAGCTACAAAGTGAAGCTAATTTGGGGTTAAGGAACAACAGTCTCCAATTATATGGATCCAATAATTCAAAATAAACATTCCCTACTTGAAAGCACTGAATTCTTCACGAGTAGAGGTGCATGTGATGAAAGTATCTCAAGTGTCTCAGAAACAAAGTAGGAGCCAACAGTAATGACTGGAGCCAAGGAATGAGAAATCTCAACAAATATTGACTCTGAAGTGTAGCATCATTAGAAAAGTAATCACTTTATATAATTCAAAATGAAATAGATTTTATGAAATGATATAAATAAAAATGTTTACGGTTAGATTCAGGAAATGGGTAGAAATCATTCCTCCTTCAGAATTCCAAACCTTCACCCCAGACCACTATCAATGCTGACTTATACATGAGTACCCTTGTTCGTATTCCTACAATGATTTTTCAAGATTAGTTTTTGAATATTTCTGTCATGAATACTGTATGTAAAGCATTTTTACACTCACACTTCTCTCTATCAACTCCTCATATGGCCTCCCACTCCCTCTTTAATTAATGAATTCATAATTACTGTTCTTACTTGAGTTCATAGGTGTGTGTGTGTGTGTGTGTGTGTGTGTGTGTGTTTGGGGCTGGATACTTGGAGTTTGATGATTTTAGAGGTTTTTCCTCAGATAAGAGTGATTTTTAACTATCTCAGCAACTTTTAATTCCCTATACCTCTTTTTCTAGGATTGGGACCCTGTTAGATTTTGCCCAGTCCAACCTGACATCCAGATCTTGTTTCGAAAGCCATATTGCAGAGAGCTCATGTGTATACCTCCCCTGTCCTATCTGGAAGAAACTACCTCACAGCAGACATACTTATGCTTACAGTTTATCCTCCCAAACTTCCAAAACATTCCCTGACTGTTAGGTGTAATGTTTTGTTGCTGGTAAATCAACTGGTGTTGGGCACCCCTCAGTAAACTGTCTTTTGCATTTTGACTATTTATTGGTTTCTGTCATAGTTTCCACATGTTTTTAACATAAGCTGATTTGATTAGAGTTAGGAACTATATTTACCTGCCGTATAAGAAAAAAAACACTTGGATTTCACTCAGAAACTGTGATGATTTAGAAAAGTCGCAATAGTATATTATCCCCTTCTTTTCTAAAGTACATGACCTGATTGGCCATGGGTACTTACCCAGGGTCACAGTGCCAGGCATAGTATTCCCTCCTATTAAGTGGGACTTAAATCCAATCACACAGCTGTTGGGTACCACCAAGGTATGCATCACTATACTTTTATGGATATTTTGCCAAGCTCTTCGCTATTTTCTCTTTCATGGACTATCCAGCTAAACAGGTCTATCAGTTGCTTTACTCCCTTGGCAATTTTTCTAACGCCTCCAGACAGGATGCTTCCAGGTCAGTTCTGGGTTGATTCTTTTAAGTCTTATAACTGAAATGAGTGATGTCTTCAGCAACAGGATCTTACTTTCAATTCTAGGAGGTCTCCAAGGGCAGGGACAATAGTCAACATTGTTTAGGGAGTTTCGTTGATGCCTTTGGCTAACAATTCAAAGGGAAGTTTCTTTTAGATGATTTGTAGTTTTAGTTTTTCAGGAGAGATTATTACCTCAAATGGTAAAGTTTCATTATAATTTCCTTTAAATTATATAACACACACACACATATATATGATATATACATATACACATATATATGTGATATATGCACACACACACACACACACACACACATCATTGGACTATGCACAGACAGGCTGGTCTCTAGCTGAGCTGAAGTCTGAACCCTTAAAAATGATAATTCACCTAAATGACACAGTAGACGTTCCCTCATACTCCTGGAACTCTGGCCCCTGCCTAAGTTACCACCCTCCCCCCAGCCCCCACAAGAGAAGCATAGCTAGAAGTCACATAGGCAATGGCCCAAACTTCTGACCTTCAGGCTAAACTCCTCCCCAGTTATCTAGCAACAGTAAAGACCATAGAAAGGACTGTTCAGCCCCACCTCCATCTCTTACTTCTCACCCTCTTACCTCTTACCCCACACTCTCACCCCCTCTCCTCTCTCTTTGTCTTCTCTCCTCTCTCCTCTCTGTCTTCTCCTCTCCTCTCCTCTCCTCTCTCTTCTCCTCTCCTCTCTCCATCTTACTCTCTTTCTCTCTAGCCTTTCCCTCCACTCTCTTTTCTACTTTCTCTTGTTAGCCCTGCCTTACAACAATAAAGCTCTAAAGCCATAGAGAGTATCTGTTTATCAAGATCCTCTGCACTCACTCTCGCTGGTGTTAGGAACCTCTCTTCCCTCATCCCTCTCTCCCAAAAGCCTGGTGGCTTTAGCAAAGTAGCTCTGGGACTCCCAGGTAGGGCTTCCCCTTGCAACCCCCAGTAGAGTGGGTCAGAGGCTTAGATGCCCACCCGGGATGAGTGGAAGGTAGATAGCAGCCCTCCCGTGCCGGACTGACCAGAGAATAGGTGGAACTCTGGCGGAGTGTGGGTCTTTCCCTTCTGCCTCTTCACCAGGGCCCCCTTATTAGTTCCCAACATATACACATTTTATATATATATATATATATATATATATATATATATATATATATATATATGTGTGTGTGTGGGTGTGTGTGTGTGTGTGTTTGTGTGTGCAGTAAGAATGTTTCCCTATGTGTTTTATTAAACAGCCCTATTGTTGTTTATCCCTCTTCACACCTTCTCTCTCTTTATTGACCTCTTTATCCAAGTTTAAGTCTTTCCATTATCCTTCCTGCATCTGCCCTCATATATCTTCGCTTCCATTTTGAAAGTCCTTAGAAAAGTCCTGCCCCCTCCCCCGCCTTAGACTGGGGTTTGCAATAGAACCTTCTCGGTGTCCTTAAAATCTTCAACCCAGGCTTCAATCTTTAAAATAGAATAATGGAGAGAGGACAAAATAAAACCAAGGATTTTAATCTGTTTTATTCTTTTGTTCCCCAAATCTATGCAATTTTAGATTTGTGAATCCCAAACAAAACAAGCATAATCTACAAGAATGATTATTTTCATTACTTATAACAGCATTAAATTTTAAAGAAATCTTACATAAAAATGTGGGCGCAGCAAAAGAAAGAACTCTTGTGAACCCTCAGTTAGATGCATCAGTCATTAAATGTTTATTCTAATTTGTTCCTTTACAGAAAACATTCCAGAGCATTCCAGAAAAAGACTCAACTGTCGTCCACAAAGCTAATTTTCCACAATAGACTTAACTCCATTCTTAAGTGCTTTTAACCGATGAAATCAGGCCAAATTAGAGGATCTAAATTCAGGTTTTTTTTACCTAAAATAACATGATTATGGATTTCAAAAACATTTGTGTATTACTTTCACAGTAGTATCTATCATACCATTTAAATACCAAGATACCACAGTCTAGCCAGCTAACATATCAAAACAAAGCAACAGTAGAAAAACAAAAGGTAATTCATAACGTGAAAGTTTGGTTTTTCTACCAAAGTATTATGAAAAGTGCTTCTGTGAACATTTTAATCACGGTTTCCCTGGGTCTGTTTTCAGTTTGCTTGAACGTACAGCTGGAAGTCTAAACACTGTTTAAGTGAAGAGCTCTATGTAAATATTGGAGGAAATGTCAACAATGTTTCAAAGGTGTTAGGGAATTTTAAGACACCATCGTTGTAGGGCATGGCTATGAAAGTCTCAATTTCTCTACATCTTCATGTGCATGTATTTTTCTCCTTGAGTGTACAGAACATAGAAAGGCAGTTCATGGTAGGTTTAGTTTGCATTAAATGGTGGCTAGGATAACATTTCAAGTGCAAATAAATAAAATAACCAATAAAAAAAATAAAGTGGTGGCTAATGGTATTAGTTATGTTTTCTGTGCCTGTTCATGTATCTTGTGATATTTTTGCTTCCTTTGTCTTCTAGAGTAACCATGGCCTTGGGGAATAAATGCAGGAAATCATCTTCCTTTCTTCCATTTTTCTTTGGGTGTTTTGGGAAGAAGGGCACTTAGGGAAGACAGACAGTAATAGCTTTTAAGTGCTTGGTTAAATTAACCAAGATATGTATAACTAATATTTTTCTAATCAGTCAAGGTTTTTCAATTTCTTGAAATCTGTAGTTAACATTTGGTTTTATGGGGTTTACTATTTCATTTATTTTGGTAGAAATCTTCATTATTTCTTCTTTTTCATTTGCTTTGAAGAGAGCTTGTTTTGTACTTCTACTATCTTAGGCTAAATTTTGTTGCTGATTTTAGTTAATTATTTTAAGTATGTGTTCATACTTACAAATAATTTCTGTAACTCATTTGACCAGAATCTCAACTGTTTTTGCTATATTCAGTTGAACTTTTCTTTCTTTACAATGCATTTTCCAGTTTTCTTATGGCTTCTTCTTCTTTATCTTTCATTGATATACATCTTTGAGAATTTATGTATATTCTATTTATACATATATTTAATTCCACTGTGATTAGAAAAATATACCTTTTGGCATATTGTCTTATTATTTAGCCTTTCGCTTTATTACTGAACATCAGGTCCCTCTAAACAAAAAACATGAATGTGCATTTGAAATGCAGGTATACTCACTGTCATCAAGTAAACTTTGGGTATATGTCACATCAAGCACTTTTAATACACTCTTCATTTTGCTTATTGAAAATACCACCTGTGGAATTTTCGTTTGTTAACATTTTATGTTGCATAGTTCCTTCTTTCTTGATATTTTCTATTTGATGAGTCGTTTGTTTTTTTTTTTTGCTTCCAGTTACTCTATGCACCATCACTACTCATCACTGCTTCTTTGAATATATTTATCTTATTTATTTAAAAGTTTTATTCTCCTAATGAAATATCTAAAGCCCTTAAAAATAACCGTTGTTTGATCCATGCTAGTTTATTTATGTCTGCCCTCATGCACTATAATTTGAATATATATTCATTTTTAATTAAAGTGAGACTTTTTTCGAACAATATATTGTAGAAACTCTATCTTGTCAGTTTCGTTCATCCCCAGATTGAGAGTGCCTGCAAGATTGTATATTTAATTACCGCTAACCATGCAACCTGATTCTGTGAAGGTTACATCTCTTGCAATGTGCAGCCACCAAACAGTAGAATATCAGTATAATTTTTTCTCATTTTCACCCTTTGATCTGTCTATCTAAGCTTTAAGTTAGTTCACCACAAACCTGAGACTGCTACCCTAATTTTACAATTTACATCTCTTCCTTACATAGATAATATCTTGGATCTTCTCTCCTTTCAGATTTCAGATATTCTATACTTAACATTGGGCATATACAAACTATCTGACTCTTCAGTTGTATGACTACACTGAATAGGAATTATTACTGGGTCAAAACAAAGTATTGCTTAGGCAGTAGGTAGAAAACGGTTGATTTGAAGTTTTTGTTTGTTTGTTTGTTTTTGTTTGTTTGTTTGTTTGTGTGTTTTTCCAATTATTACAGTCAGTGGTCCCATTTGTAGACTTCTGTTTTTGTGTCTGTTCCATGATTTTCACTGGGAAGACTGTTTAGTGTGTGTGCCCCACCTTCTGCATCCCCAGCACTGAGTGAAATTCCTGTATCCTTCAAGTTCTTTCTTCTGCAGTTTTTAACCTGTGTGTATGTGTCTGTGTGTATCTCTCTCTGTGTGTGTACACATACTCATGCATTAACTTACTTCATTTTTCTTTAGATCACTCTATCATAAAATCAGAATTCTTTCTAAATAAAGTTAGTTCCCTAGAACAAAACCATGACATTTTGCTTGTTTGGTTGGTTGGTTGCTTTGGTTTGATTTATTTTGTTTAAGGCTTTTCTGTCTGAGATAAAGGAAGTCTGTATTATTGCTTAGACCTACAAGAACTTTCCTCCTCCTACAGTGATGCTTTGGAGTTGGGTACAGGGAAGGATTTAACTCCTAATTTTCCTGGATTATTTCTCCTAGTATAGGATCTCTCTGTCCATTAAAACCAGTGAACCAGCATGGCAGGATAACCAGGTCAGTATTCTCTGCTTGCCATCCTGAAATAGGGTTGAAAGAAGAAGATAGAAATTGACTTCTGTACTGTACCTGTTAAGCACAAGTTTCTGCATTATGAGCCAACAGATGGAACGGGATGTTTACACATTTCTCACTAGAAATAGCTTTAAACCAAAACCTGGCAAGGAGGGAGGTACAGCATCCTAATACAAATCAAATATGATGCCTAGCAGTATCTATAAACCAGATCTGTAATTAGTAGAATAATCATAGCTGAAAGTTCAGAGATGCACATAGTTCTTACCAATGCTTCGTTGATTGAATGTCTCCCTTGGCTGGATCTAGAGGTTTCACTTTTGGGGAACGATGTTTTAAAAAAATGTATTTCACTATTTACATGATTGGTTGTTAAGGAAAGAGCTTGTTGAACTCTGGCCTCTCTCTTTCAGAATTCAGTCTGAAAATTTGTTATTAATACAATACCTGTGCTCAGATCCCAATTATGAAGTTCACATGCTGGCATTTGAAATATGTAACTCTGAAAATAGGTTTTAAAAAGTGTTAAATAGTGAATCCATATAAAAATGTGGTTCTAATATTTGCTATGTAAGGTTATTTTTTAACACATATCTTTAAAACATGAATATAGATTAGATATATAATGAAGGTTAAGAAACTGTGTCAAATTGACTATAGTAAGCACTTACTATTAAGCATTATTTTTAAAACAATTAATAAAATGTAGATCTGACTTGAAGGAACTGGAAGCCTAATGAAAAAAAGATCAAAGAGAAACTTTGGAGGAAGTATATATTATGTTTGGGCATTTTCAATATCAAAGACAAACACAGTGATAAAATCAATAAAACAAAGATGCCAGTAAACTCAAATGAAAGCCAATTGATTTTTTATAAGTGAATAATTCAATTGGATCAATTATTTAGTCGACATTTGTTATGTATTTTGGAGATTCAACATAACATACCCTTTATCATTCCTTCCAAATTTGGATCAACTGAAAACAAAACATAAAATCAGACAGATGGATAGAAAAATGGAAATTTTATTACTGATAAAGCTGGGCTAGCTTGTACAAATGAGATATGTGGCCTCAATTATATTCCCTGTTACTTTAACTTGTGGGCACTGAGAACTGTTCAGTGCCCCACTCACACTCATCATAATGTTGGAGATGGATTCACAAGCGGAACACATGAGGGAACAAAGGAACAGAAATATATGGCATTAGTTGACAGGCTTCTCCAAAATATAAAGCCAAAAGTACTACACATATTTATACATTCTTTAAATCTGAGCAAGAAAATTGAGAAGAGTATTTCAAGTTTAAACCATAATGTGTGAGGTTATATGTGTTTATATTTTATTAGGGTATGTCTTCAATATTGAGCAATATAAGGTCACAGTCCTTGATCTCAAGGAGAACAGTGTCTTGTGACACTCCATTAAAAACTGCCATCTTCCCTGTATATATATATATATATATATATATATATATATATATATA
>NC_034596.1:87579083-87636430 GCF_900095145.1 Mus pahari | reverse complement strand
ATATATATATATATATATATATATATATGTGTGTGTGTGTGTGTGTGTGTGTATGTGTGTGTGTGTACCGTTAAACCTGATAGTATCTGCTCATATTTTCTTATTACATTAATTTATATAGTACTCATACTATTGATATGTAAATAAAACCTATATAACAAAAGTTATCTATATTTCAAAATTATTTTACAAATCTATTCTGAGAAATAAGAAATAAGAATTGTCATGACATAGACACTCTTGCTCATGCTTGGGGCCTTCCAGGATGTTGTATTATGTTACATGTAGTAACAATATTCCTATATGTTACATTATTTCCTATACTGGCCACAATGTTACTTTATTTAAAATGAAAACATCTACTTTCTTATTAGACAGAGCTTGATCTTATCTACCCACTGCTGGTTCGATGATCAGAGTGTTACCACTTGATTTATGGTAAAGTTTTGAGTCCATCGATCAATTTTCTGCTAGTATTTTATATAAGGAGCATATTTTATCTCCATCTAAATTAGATCACAGGCTCTTTGGTGCAAGTATCTTTTTACTGCTGTATGTTTTACTAAGGCTTGTGAACACTTAGAATACTCCATAAATATTCTCAGATAATATTTATAACAAATTTTACATGAATGCAATTCCATTAAGTTCACTGTTCCATGTAGATTTAAAGCTACATAAATTATAATAGTGACCCACTTTGTAATACCTTACCTAGAAGACTCTGAAGTCCAAAGCAACTTTCAGATTCTACTCAATATTTTTAGCTTCATTGAAAAACATTCAAAAATGACCTAGCAAGATATTGCTGACATGACTCTGATATAGTTGTCTCTTGTGAGGCTATGCCAGTGCCTGGCAAATACAGAGGTGGATATTCACAGTCATCTAATGGATGGAACACAGGGCCCCCAATGGAGGAGCTGGAGAAAGTACCCAAGTTGCTGAAGGGGTCTGCAACCCTATAGGAGGAACAGCAATATGAACTAACCAGTACCCCCAGAGCTCGTGTCTCTAGCTGCATATGTAACAGAAGATGACCTATTTGGCCATCATTGGGAGGAGAGGTCCTTGGTCCTGCAAAGATTATATGCCCCAGTACAGGGGAATGCCAGGGCCAGGAAGCGGGAGTGGGTGGATTGGGGAGCAGGGCGGGGGGGGGAGTGTATAGGGGACTTTCAGGATATTATTTGAAATGTAAATGAAGAAAATATCGAATAAAAAATGTTCAAAAAAAGTACTCTGAGTTCAAAGCTATATAAATGGGAAGTGACAAGGTATGTCTAAGTTCACGTCTAATTTTGATACTACCTATTGTGATGGCTATTATAGGTTAACTTGATTGTATCTGAAAGAAACTACAATCTATAAATGGAGAGCTTACCTGTCATTCAGATCTTGAGGCTGGAAGACACATGCTTATGATCCACATCTTGAGGCATAGTGCTGAAAATAGCTTAGGTTCAGATATAATGACACATGACTTTAATCCCAGGAGATAGAGTTAAGCAAGTCCACAAGTTCAAGGCCAGCCTGGTACAGAAGAAGTTCCAGGTAAAGAAAAGTTAAAGTCCAGGTATGGTGGCACATACCATTAATCTCAGCGCTCAGGAAACAGAGATATGCAGATCTCTGAGTTCAAAGTCAGTCTCCAGAGCAAGATCCAGAACCGCTAAGTTTAGGCTTTAAAGGAAGTCATTGAAAACAGTAAACTGGTGACAATGTAAAAGAAAGAGGGTACCATACTTCAGGCCCAGTTGATTTACATTTCAAATGTTATCACCATTCAATGTTTCTTGTCAGAAAACCCCCTCTCTCATCCCCCCTCCTCCCCGCTTCTATGAGGGTGCCCCCACCCCCGCCACTCCCACCTCACCACCCTAGCATTCCCCTATGCTGAGACATCGATCCTTCACAGGACCAAGGGCCTTCCCTCCCATTGATGCCAGATAAGGCTATACTCTGCTTCATATGTAGTTGGAACCACGGATTCCTCAATTTGTATACTTTGGTTGCTGGTTTAGTCCCTGGGAGATCTGGTCGGTTGTTCCTCCTTTGGTCCCTATATCTCCTTTAGTCCTTTCTCAAACTCCTCCATTAGGGATCCCATGCTCAGGCTTTAGAGTCAAAAGAAGAAGGGATAAATGATGCCTGTTAGCTGGATCAACACAATTAGTGGTGATTAAGAAGAAACCAGCATCACTGAGGTGAAATCTTTTGGGAAGTGTTTCGTGAGAGCACAAAGAAGCTTGGTTCCAGAGACAAACCTCTTGCTGGCAGCGAGATTCACCTAGGTGGTAGAGGTTTTGAAGGCATGAAGGAATCTTGGAAAGCAGCTGAGGCTTGGCACTGTGAGAGATTATGAACCTTGGATGCTGGATTGAACTGTAACTGCCATTAGAGCAAAATCCATACATTATATACTCTCAGTTTAAAGAAAGATTTTTTTTTTTTTTGGACAGAACAGATGCATTTTCTTTGAAATCTAGATAAATTAAAACCTATCAATGAGAATTATCCATCTCTCTTCTGTATTAACTACAAGCGGTTAGCATGACTGTTTGGCAAGCAGGCAGACCTGGTTTCAGTTTGGCAGGTCTACCCTTTCTTAGGAGGCTGGTTTATCACTCTTTCAGACTGAGCAGCCTCTTGGATTATCCAGCTATCTCCCCCTTGACACAATGTCATTTTCTTGAGTACAGTTCTGTTTTGAGTTTGGCAGTAAATGGTCATTTCCGTATAGGAAGAAACTATTTGGCTGCCTTTCATAGCCTTATTTCCAATTAATGAAAGGGCATTTTTTTTATATGCATAGCTGCACTTTATAAATTGAGCAATCAGTTGCAGAAATACCATTTAACTCACATTGCTCTCATACAGCGGGGTTTTAGGAAAGAAACATCTTAGAACTAGGTCTGGGCCTCTCACAGTTTTGTAAGACATACCCAAAGCTGTATGTACCTTCTGTGTGTTACCCACTGACCTCACAAGGTGGCTTCTCTCTTAGCCTTCACTGCAGCACAACCCAGAAAACATGAACACAAAGTCTACTCAACCATAGCCTAAGAGAAAAATGTCAATGATGCAATCCCAACTTTGGAGTCTAGTTAAAACCATGCTTCTGTTTCTTACAGCAAATGCATATCTTACTGATGTATTCCATTGTCATGGGGGTAATAGAGATTTGGAGGAAAGAGGGAGCCAAAGGAGAGGAGAAAATGTAAGTGCTGAAACCAGATATACTTAACATCACTAACTATGCTGATGAAAGCACCTTTTCTTTAATCCCATACGCTAATTGGAGAATGTATGAAAGAAGGAGAGCAGAGTCAAACTTCATTGGCTAAATCAAGAAAGACTCTGTAGTAGTCTGTTGTTTTAGATCTGTTCTGTGAAATAATACGTTTTACTTCATCCCTGGCCTCAGACTCCACTTTGTCAAAGATTTGAAATAAAGAGTGCTTCAAACATAGTCAAACTGAAGTCTTTGGTATGCTCTGTTCAGCAGGAGTAACCTCATTATGGTAAACGCTATGCTACCGCCCACTGCAGTGGGTGAACACCAGGACACACAGTAATTTCTATCATGGTGACCTCCCATGGAACCATGATTTCATTTATGAGCAATGTGAACAACCTCAATTTCCTCTGTTTAGAAAGCCACATTGTATAGACTATCTGAAAATTCAATTTTGTCTATTACAAGTTTTATTATTTGTGGCCATGATCTGCCTCACAACTAAAGGTGTAATTTCCAGTATATTAAATAAACATTGTTTCTGTTTAATATTTCAAAGAATTTCTACTGTTATGCTCAGCTAATAAAGCATTTAGGCTTAACTTCTTTTAAAAAACAAAGTAGGCATTTTCCTTGATTTAAATGCAGGTCCTCCCCAACTGTAGTTCTTATTCTTAGTCTTGAGAAGGGTTACAGAAAACAAGTATTCACCATTGAATCATTTCCTTCCCAAAGTCTCAGAGGACAGTATTCTAGCCAATAACATCTTTGGATATTAAACAAGACTGAATTAAAATTACTTCACGTGGATTACAATAAGGTGCAGGCTAGAGAGGGCTTATTATATTTACTTTAACCACACAGTGCTTTCATACTTTAGAATAAGAAAACCAAGTTTGAGATTTTCTTCTGTTTTAGGAGAGTTCTGATCAGACGTCTTTCTCCTCAAGGATTGTTAAGTTATCCATTCATGTGTTTGAGCACTTCTGGGCCTGAATCTCATGTGGCAAAGGCATGATCCTAAAACTGATTGTGAAAATAGACACTGAGAATATAAAAGAAAAAATTTTTAAAATAGTTTGGTTGGAAAAATACAATGTTATATTTTTTATGAACTACTTCCATTTCTGTATGATTTTCATGCAGTAAAATAATTGGAATTATAATTGTATATGTGCTACTACCATTTATGTGAGCTGCCTTTGATTGTATCATCAAAAGTCTGTTCATTTGGTTATGTATACATCATTTTTTATAGGTTATTGCACTTGTATCAAGGCCATCTGCCTTCAATTTCCAAAAATTGGAAGCAAAAATAGTGGCCACATTACAATGAGGAATAAAATGCTCTACAAAGTGAAAATTAAGAAAAATATACAAACAGTAAAATTGCAGGGGTCCACATGATCCCATCTTAGAAAGCCTGCTATTTTTATTTGTTATTGTGTTATCATAGTATGTTCTTGTTTGGTTGGTTGTTTTAAATAGGGTCTCCTATAGTTCCTAACATAATTTAGAACATACAGAAATTTTGTCTCAGTACTGGAGTGCTGCGCTTATAGTCATGTACGACCATACTCAGATTTTTATAATACTCTAATAAGTCAAAAATTAATGATCTTTAAGAATCTTGATCCAGTTTCATCTAAAATTGTTGCATCCTATGTAAATATGCACTCAAAGTTTTAGAGGCTGCAACAAAACAGTTCTTGACTCTCCTACTTTTCTTGATAATGTTTTTGTTTTGGTTAGAAAATCATGTTATGCCAAAAAATTTAATTTCACTCATTAAAATTAATCAAATTTTAAGGGCACTGGTTATAGGCAGGCTCTGAGAAAGATAGAGTTCTATACCATAGAGAAAAATTTCTTAATATATATTATGTCATTCACTATATTTATTTAATATTTTAAAATATATTTTCAGTCAGGTACTGCTTTGACTTCTCGGAATATGATAGAAAATCAAATTCAAATTATGCTCTCCAAAGTTTTGTCTCCTAAGGATTAGAGACTCCATAAAGCTCCAGAAAGAGTCCTTTAGGAGTTCAGACAAGGATTAAAATATACATATTATGTATACATATTATGTTATATACATGATATATCATATACATACCATAAATATATTACAAGCACACATACTCACTCGTGCACACACACACACACACATTGAAAAGAGTCTCATTGGCCTGTGTGGTAGCTCATACCTCAATCACTTGGAAGGCTGAAGTACAAGGATTAACTATGAGATCAAGGAGAAGGTGGGCTACGTAGCAATTCTGTGTCAATGACAAAAATATACTTACTACACTCATTTTCACCTGTCCCTGAGCAGCTGTAAGTGTTCCCCTTCTCCCACATCCAAACCAGCATTTGTCAACAATTTTATATATATATATATAATTTTAGTCCTCATTGCAGTAGGATAAAAATCTTAAGATGGGTTTAATCTACAATGCCCTGACAGCTCAGAATTTTTCTAAATATTTCTTAAACATTCATATTTCATTTTCTGAGATGCCTCTATTTAGCTCTCTGTCTCACTTTTAGTTGAACAGTGATTCATTATGATATGTAATTTATAGTCTGGTGGTCCTCTGCATTGTGACCTCCCTCACTCAGCCATTTAATGTTTTAAAATCTAAACTTTACTAACTTTCCTAAAACTCATTCTTCTGCAAGTCTGTCACTTTGAAGAGCACCTAAGAGAAGGCTTATTTCTCTTCTAAAATGTCAGAAAGTCTTCCTGGGTTCACTAACTAAAGCATCACTCTGTTCTTTTTCTTAGGCTCAACATTGGTCCAGGCTTCATGATGTTCTCCTGGTTTATCTATCTTAGTGGCATCCAGGCATCCCTCCCTCTTACTTAATTTGGGAGAAAATTCTCAGTGCTGTCAGTTTAATCCCATGTAAAAATAAATTTGATTGTGTTATTATGTGTATATCATGTCTTGCAAAGGTCATCATTATTGAAAGGGAGAATTCAAGGAGACTTACCATGTTCTGTACAACTCAGTATAAGTGGAGTGCTGTGTGGACATCAAATGCTATCTCCCACCTCCCTGTATTTTCCTTCTTTTCCCTTTTTCATATGCTGTATACACAACCAGCTTTTTGATTTATCCAGACTTTTGCAAAGAACACCCTATTTCATGCCTCGGTGCCCTCACGGATATAGTGTATCCTGTCTGAAATGCCTTCTCTCCTCTTTCACTTGGGTATATTTTTCTCTGAAGGTTTTTCTATAAAACATACACATTTTTAGCTACATCTGTTTTGAAATTATTGAGATTATTATGACTTTGTATCTTGTTTGTAAGTTTTTCTATTTCTCCCCCTACACTGCCATCCCCTTAGGAATAAGCTTAACATTTACTTTCATCTTTGTATTTCCAGTACAGAGCACACATAATAGCCCAATACATACTTATTAAAGTGAGGCTTTTTTTTTAACCTACAGGATCATAGAGGTTTGCATATTTGTACGATCGTGGTGCACTTTAGTTGTTTCTTTACAAAATAGTCAAGACTTCTATGGGAAGAGCAGATTCAAATTGATCTTTATGAGGTTGGAAAGATTTTAGAAGTTGAAATATAGTTACAAAGTCACCCTAAATATAAAAAAAAAAAATGGGTAAAATGAAGACTAGACTGAAAGAGAGGAAATAAAGAGACAGATTTATCAAAGGAACTGAAGCCACATATCTTTACTATTATGCAAATTTTGAGGTAAACCATATTTAGAAGAAAACATTTTAAAAAATTAATTCAACTTGAAAACACAAAATATATGCTGGAAATCACAGGAGGCACAATGAATGTACAGCAATATCTGCCACTCATTCCTAGGAGAGTACATTTTACATGTGGATTGTTCTTAAGCCATATTGTAAATACTATGCACATAAAAATATACATCTCACTGGGAACTACTAATTTAATATCATTACTTATAGCAGATTGCTATAAGAAATTATCCTAGGATGAAAACTATTTGGTAAACATTACAATTCAGGCATGAGAATGATTTTTTTTTCTCTCATTCTTAAGAAGTCATGGGAGGCTTCTTCCAGCTGTTGATGGGAGCAGATGCAGAGACTCAAAACCAAATATTAGTCAGAGCTCTTGGAACCTCACAGAAGATGGGGAGGAAGGTTTACAGGAGCCAGAGGGTTTGAGGACACCTGGAAGACATGGCCCATGGAATCAACTGAGCAGGGCCCATATTGGCTCACAGACGCTTATGAGGAGACTGCATGAATCTCCTCTAAATTCTGCATACTTGCTTTGGTTGTTTATCTTGAGATGCTTGTGGGACTCCTAAGAGTGGGAGTAAGGGTCCTCTGATTTTTTTGTCCACTTATGGAATCCTTCTTTCTACGTGGTTGCCTTGTCCAGCATTGATATGAGGGCTTATGCCTAGTCTTATTGCTTCTTGTCATACCATATTCAGTTGATAGCACTGAGAGACCTGCAATTTTCCAAAGGCAAATTGAGGAGCAGTGGATTTGGAGAGAAGGGCATTGTTAGAAGGAGGGGAGGGTGTAGTCTGAATATATTGTATGAAAGAAGGTTAAAGAAAAAAATTAAAGTTAAGCCAACATACCTACAAATACATCATTTCTAAAGAGAAAGAATATAGAGGCATTCTCTAATTTACATAGATTGATGGGGGAAATGGAAGCCTGTGAAGATGGCACAATGAGTAAAGTCCAAGCATACATAAGCATAAGGACCTGAGTTGAGATACCCAGCACCCTAACTATAATATGGCACTGCAACTCTGATTGCTATATATATAGCAGAGGATTGCCTTGTCTGGCATCAGTGGAAGGGGAGGCGCTTGGTCCTGCAGAGGCTTGATGCCCCAGAGAAGAGGGATGCTAGAGGAGTGAGGTGGGAGTAGGTATGGAGGTGGTGGAACAGCCTCTTAGGAGCAAAATGGAGGGGACAGAGTGGAGGATTCATGGAGGGGAGACCAGGAGGTAGGAAAACATTTGAAATATAAATAATGGAATAACAACAACAACAACAACAACAACAACAATATTACTAAAACTCTGATTCCAGTACTGATGGGTACAGACTAGAGAATCCCTGGAGCCCATCGAGACAGTGGTGGGAGCTGAATGTGCAATGAGAGATCCCACCTCAAAAATAGATAGCAAAATATAACAGAGAAAGACATCTGATATCTCTAGCCTCCAATACACAAGAATAGACACACAGAGACATGCTGACACATACACACATATACACACATACACACAAATGTGCATTCTTTGTTCTTTATAAGGTTTAATATAGCTGATTAATCTTAGCTTTATTAGTATGATTTATTGCAAAGATATCAAGTCAATCCAAATAAGCCAATAAAATCAAGTCCAACTTCAGTTAAAATTACATTTAAAAACTGTGGGGAAACATTAAATGAATTTAGGTTTTGATCACAGAAAAATGTTTAATATTGTGATAATACATGATTTTCACAGAACAGAAAGATGAGTTTTATGTATCGCAGGTTAGTTCATATAACAAATTGATATATTTTAAATTGCCTTTAGGGAAAAGTCATTGATGAATAGAACAGGAAGACACAGAAAAGAATGCAGACACGGGAGCTCTTATTTCAGAATTCAGTGCATATTAATTCATAAAGAAAAAAATATCTAATAAAAGTACATTGAGAAAGTTAGCTCAGTTTATTAATAAGATTCCTCTAATCTGTCATATAGAATAATTAGACCAAATGCATTTAAAATATGGACATGGAAGGAAAAGAATTAAGTGTAAGAGAGGATAGTGGAAGCACAAGCAGCTTCAACAGCAATTTTAACATACACAAATATAAATGCTCTCAGATTCCCCTTTAAATACAATAGCTTGGGAAAAGTAAGAATTCAGCTAAAGTGAATCTCCTGCCTTCTTCCTTTCTGTACCAGCCCATGGTCAGTCATTCTCATTTGTCTCTCCTGTGAAATTAGTTTAAAAATTAACTTTTCCTTCACCCCACTGCTGCTTTCTCCTTGACTTGAAGCTCCAAAGGTAAAGTCGAATTCTGTCCCCCATGGGACAGAATAACTTGAGAGATAACTTGAGGAACAAAAGTCTCTGTTATGAGCAAGACAGTGACACAGTGACTATATTTGGAGATAAACGTACCCGAAAAAAAAAAAAAAAGACAGCAAGATGAGGAGGAAAAATACACAAAACTTTCAAATGATGTGCACTCTCTGACTATTCCAAAAATAATTGCAGAAAAATAGGGTGCCCTTCAAAAAGGAAACAGACAAGTAAAATGGGTCATATTGAATTTTATAAAGAACTAATTCTCAGAGAAGATTGCTTAGGATTACACAAAATCACGTGGTTAGAAATGAAAAGCAAAGAATATCCCAGAAATTTCAAAATATTATTAACAGTCATCATCTTGCCAGGTTTTAAAAACTAAAAAAGTCAAACTAGATATTTAGTATAATTGTATGTGTGTATAAAGATGGAGGACGGGGCAAAGGATAAATACACATCTTGAAACACGTGAGCTCTTACTAAATGTTGAGCTTAGGGATGAGACATCAAGTACAGAAAGGCACAGGACAGAGGTTCACCTTGAAAGTTGGTAAGAATATGTCACACAATTTCAAGTGTCATCAGCTTTGTACTGTTCTTGTAAGGCTTTCCTCAAGGCAAAGGAGCTGAAGCAAAAGCAACCCAACACACATACTATGCACATGAACCAAAGCAAGATGTCTAAGAGCTAGGAGTGCCAAGGGACTTCCAGCCCAAAGCAAACTCAACATCTAAGAATCAAAAATAATTAATGAACCAATGATTCACGTAAAAACACTCTAGTGCTCAGAAAATGGGGTAGGTTAAGGGGAAAGAACTGATATTAAATAATCATATGGACTTTGATGAGAGCTTAAATTGGGAAAAATACAAAAATGCAAATAATTTATAATTTATCCAGCCTGAATTGTTGAAGAAACTTGGAGTTACTGAAAAAAAAATTAACACTATTAAAGTTTGGACATGCCAATGAAAGTACGTGGGAAATCAGAATTTTTAGGAAAAGGTTGTTTAACAGAGTAGTAAGAGGGTTTGGGGCATGTGAGAAAAGTAAAAAACGTTGACAACTCAAATAAAACATGTGATTTGAACCTGATTAACCAAAGAGAAATGCCTTAGCTTTACAAAAGATGAATTCATTAGACATCTGAACTCTGGATGGTATTCTCCAGTTCCGCCAATTTGCCTGAGTGAAGTAACCCAGACCCCAAAGAACATGCAGCCCCCCTCTGCTCCTCCATGCCTTCCACCAGCTCCCTCACCAGGGTCCCTCTTACAGAAGAGTTGGTAGAATAATTGAGGGCCCAAAGGGGATAAGATCTTCACAGGAATATCAACAGAGTTGGTCTCAATTAACCTGCACCTTTGGGGCTCTTGAGAGACTGAATCACCAATGAAATAGTCTACATGGACTGGACCTAGGTCCCCTGCACATATGTAACAGACACGCAGTTTGGTCTTCATGTTGGTCCTGAACAACTGGATTTCTTCTGTCCTGGCTGCCTTGTCTGACTTCAGTGGAAGAGGGTGTGCCTACTTCTGTAGAGACTTGATGTGCCAGGGTGAGGGGTGCTCAGGGAGAACTCCATTCTCTCAGAGGGGAAGTGAGGGAAATGGAGAGAGGCAGTGTGGGACAGGGAGCAGGAGAGGAGGTATTGATTGGGATGGGAAGTGAACAAATAAAAAAGTTAAAATAAAAAATAGGAAAAAAAGAAATGTCATTTCTGAATTTTCCCCCCAAACTTTCAAAATCTAAAGTTGTGCTTTTTATTTCTTAGTTAAATAGATTCTCATTCATCTACCCAGGATCCCAATCCAAAGCATATCAATTGTACTGATTGTAGGTAAGAGTGAATATTTTTAGTTGCTATTTTATATATTCCTAAATATATAAATTCTATATCTGCTAAGCCTATGTAATAGTATTTGTATGTATATAATATCAGGGATGACCACACAGTGATGGATAACCTATTGGAAGTCTTTATCCTGGGGAATTCTGTTTCTCTTGTTCTCAACATTCCTAGGTTACCTATATCTGGTGATGAGGCTCTGTGAAATCTCTGTTTTGGGTTAGCATACCTATTGGCATCATCCTTCTTCAGGTTTTGTATAGGCAACCATATGGTTAAAACCTCATTAGTATAGCTTCCATTCTGTATATAGGAGACAGGATCTCATAGCAGACTTCAGTTTAATCGAAATCTCAGAATCTTTCCATCCCCTCCTCTGAAATGTTCCCTATGCCTTGGATGCATGAGTTGTATTGTGAAGGTATTGTTTGGGACTGATAACCACATAATTGCTTGTTCTCTTCATTTTTTATAAGTTGCAGTTTTCTGTAATGAACTCTATCTGTTTTGAACATTATTCTTTTAATGAAGGGTGAAAGCTACACTTACTTGTGGGTATAAGGATAAGTATTTAGGGTGCAGTTAGGAATTATGCTAATTTAATAAGCTGAAGTAGTAGATTCTCATCTAAGATCTATGACCTTTGATAGTCCTGGGTTAGTGGGAAGACCAATGATTTGGAAAATGAAACTGGAAAGAGGAGCAACATTAGTTAGGGAGACAGGGGAAGGATCAATATAGAAAAGGGAGGAGGGAAGAAGGCAAGCTAACAGAAGAGAAGTAAATTATTATTTATTTATATCAAATTATATACAGTACACATCTATGCGCGCATACATACACTCATATTTTAACTGAAGATTTTCCATCTGGGCTGACAATATTCCCAAGGGCAATAGCCATTCCAACAAAAAATTCAATATCAGTGATTCGAAGTCCCTTTTCAAGTTGTTGGTCAGAGCACCCCAAGAAACTGCTAATACTATATAGGTTAAAGCTGGTGTCCTTCGTACTCTCCTGAGGTTGAGGTTAAGTCTCAACTGCTATGTGCACTACAGATGTAGACGCAGAAGAACTGAGCTGGATCTAAGTTGGAAGCCTCCTCCCTGAGTGTTAGCTTTCATGATCCCTAAGAGCATCATTCATGCTTTCAATGAAGGCAAGCAACCAGTAGCCCTATCCATCTATGATGTCTATGTACTACACAACAAACAGAATGGGATACTAACCCCACGGTTATAATAGTGACAATAATAATGTGACAGTAATAAATAGTTCTATTCATGTAGTGTATACTCAACATGAGGGATATCATGTCTGTATTAGACAACTAAGCATATTAAAAAAAGAAAACATTTACTGTCATTAAATATGCAAATGCTACAATAATGAGAAGGGATGATTGCTGTTTATTATTGATGCTACAGAAGTCCAAGTGAAGTGGCACTTTTGTACATAAATTTTGTACATAAATTTTTCAACCTCATAAACCTGTTAACAGATAAGATAACCATATGAAGGTTTCAATCAGGAAATCTATCTTCCAGGACTGGAGTGTCCATGGAATAAGATTTTGAAGATATGAGTAGAATACAGTTAAAAGGGAAAAAAATCAAGTGTTTGCTCCCAATTCCATAACGTTTGGGAATGTTTTAGTTACATTAGTTAGCATATCAAGGAGGCAACTAATGCGTCTAGAACAGAGGCATACTCAAGTGTTCAGAGTAGAAGAAGAAAGGTTAGATTTTTAAATTCTGGAAGCCATTGGCCCATGGTTCATAAAGTATATCACATTGCTGTACTTGTTATTTAGCCAAGGCATTTTCCCACTGGCACTGTTATTGCATCCATATTATCACTAGTGAGTAAGAAAATAGTGTTAGTTTTCCTATGTGAATCTTTCATGTGTTTATGTTTCAATGTGTGTTTAAGAATCAAGTAATTTCCTTAGCTTAGTGTGAGAAAACATCTGGCTATAAAGAAATATGGAGTTCTTTGATCAAAAAAGTGTCAATAAAGGCAGTCAAACATTTTCAATGAAAAAAAGAAGAGTTGAACAAACAAAACTCAACAAGCAAGACTATTCCTTTTATTTACATAAAGATCTTTTTTCCTTCGTATGCGACCATGTAGAAAAGAGATTCTCCATGCTTGGTATCCCAGATCAGCATCAGTGATGTTTTTTGGCACCCTTTTTATTTATTCTTAAGCCCCACCTCAAATTCACAGACTCACACATTTAGAGAGGCATGCCTGGTGTCTATTTTAATACTAGTTCCACAACAATATAATCTATCATTTTCTGTGATAAGTACTGGTTTAGGAGATGTATTAATGTCTGATTTCATCAAATGAGAGCAGACTCTCAGCAAATTGGTAAAGTTATAGAGTTCTTAGCCAAAAAAATCTTGGAACAGTGATTGTTTCTTGCATGCAGAATGTACTAAGATAACGGTAACACATAGTTTGTGGAGGTAATCAACAAATATATAACTTAAGGCCCAGTGTACAAAATGAAACCTATACCAGACACTGCTTGGGTGACCAAGAAACAAAGACTACATAGCCAAGAGCCCTATAATAAAACCAAATACTACTGTTTAAAAAAAAAATCAAGAAAACTGACTCCTAATGACATTCTGCTGTATCATAGATCAGTCTCTAGCTCAGCCATCACTCTGAGAAGCTTCCTCCTACAGCAGATGAGAATGAATACAGAGTCCCACAGCAAGACGCTATGCAGAGTTAGAGATCACGGAATACTCAGCACAAAATGGGATATAAAGTGGGAATTCCTGGTTTCTTTGGAGACTGAGTTGTGTCATGTGATGCTTTTCTGGAAATTGTCTTAGGAGAGGATGCTTTGCTGAGAACAGACATATGGGGATTTTCTGGAAGCTGCCTGGTGAAAGAGCATGTGATATTTTGCTGGAGCTGACACTTGAGAGGATACATGACATTTGGAAAGAGTGTAAGTATAACCCCACAGACAGTGGTAGAGACTGCTGAATTCTTCATCTTGCAACTCATTGCTGGCTATTGTTGGGATTCTCTGGTGCTAGTCTTCTCTGAAAACACTCTTGCATTAGTTTCCCTTGCTTTCTTTGCTAATCTTTGCTTATAGTGACTTCATAGAGAGAAACTCACCGAAGAATTTCTGGTGGAACACTATTCAGCTATTAAAAACAAGGACATCATGAATTTTGCAGGCAAATGGAAGCAACTAGAAAATATCATGCTAAGTAAGGAAACCGAAACTCAAAAGGACATGCATGGTATGTACTCATTGATACATGAATATTAACCAAAAAAGAATAGAATATCCATGATACATCCCATAGACCATAAGCAGTTTAAAAAGAAGGAAGACCCAAGTAAGGATGCTTCAATCCCACTTACAAGGGGGAACAAAATAATCACTGGAGGCAGGAGAGAAGGACTTAGGTCGAAGAAAGGAGGGGGGATGAAAAAGCGCAACAGTATCATGTATGGGGGAGACAGGAAAGAAGCCCAGAAGGGCGTGTGAATGAATGGAAATATGCAGCTAATGGGGTGGGGGTGGGGGTGGGGGTGGGGGAACCCCTGGGAAGCCCCAGAGACCTGGATGTGAGAAACTCCCAGGACTCAGTGGGGAGGACTTTAGCTGAAATACCTACAGTAGAGAGATGGAACCTGAAGAAATGACCTCCAGTTGAAAGACAGCGCCCCCTGTGGAGGGAAGGGGTCATTAACCCACCCTCAAAAATTTTAGCTCAAAATTGTTTCTTCCTTAAAGAAATGCAGGGGCAAATACATAGGAGACTGGAAGAAAGGCCAATCAGGGACTGGCCCAACTTTGGATCCATCCCATGGGTGGGCACCAAACCCTGACACTTACTGAGCTATGTTATACTTGCAGACAGGAGCATGACTGCCCTCTGAGAGGTTCTACTAACAGCTGACTGAGACATATGCAGATACTTACTGCCAACTATTGAACTGAGGTTAGGGGCCCCTATGAAAGACTTAAGAGAAGGATTGAAGGATCTGAAGGGAATGACAACCCATAGCAGGACCAAACTTGTCAAATAACCCAGATTCTGAGAGCTCCCAAAGACTAAGTCACCAATCAAAAAGCATACAGGGGCTAGACCTTGGCCCTAATTTAATAGTTAATTAGGTTTTAAAAAACCTAATTAAAGTAGGTTTTAAAAAAAATCCAAGCCTACAGGAATGGGTCCTTCAGATCCCTCCCCCAGGGGTATGGTAATCTTGTAGAAGAGGAGGCATAAAGAGTGCAATAACCAGAGGGGATGGAGGATACCAAGAAAGCAAGACCTTCTAAATCAACAAGTAAAAAGCTGATATGAACTCAAAGAGACTGACACAGCGTGCACAGGGGCTGCAGGAGTCTGCAGTGGGTCCTATACATATATGTTATAGCTTGTAGTTTAGAGTAAATACGGGATTCCTGAATGTGTGTATGAGTTGCTCTATAATTCTGATGCCTTCTTTTGTGCTCTTTTCATTCTTTATGCTTGTTTGGTCCAACTTCAAGGTGTTTATTCTATCATATCCTATTAATTCTATTGTGTATGATTATACTTTAGAAGTTTGTTTGCTTCCTAATGAGAAATAGAAAGGGACTGGATCTGGATAGGAGAAGAGGTAAGGAGGAAACAGGAGGAGTAGGGGAGAGAAAACTGGAATCAGGATATATTATTTGAGAAAAGATTCTATTTTCAATGAAAGGGGGAAAAGACAAAAACTAAGAGTTGTTTCAGGAAAGTTTGGGCAGAAGTGAACTTGCATTCTGATGTGGCTTCTGATTGGCACTAGTGCTGACCTTTGGAAAGTTTGAGGTTCGTGGCACACATGCTTGTAATCTAGTACATATTTTTGACCTCATCATTGACAGAAAGTTGGCATTTCTGATTCTCAAAGACAAGACTATCTGACCTTTTGCACTACAACGATTGTCATGATTGGCAGGTCTTGGCCTCTCCTTTGAAAGGATGTGGCACTTGGCACCTTCTACTCATATAAAGCAACTTCATCCTGTCTGCTACAGGTTGAGGAATGACAGACTGCCCCATCTGGTGATACCCTGCTCTTCTGTTGTTTCAATGAATCTATGGATGGCTATCAGCCTCACAGTGGTGACAGACAGTATATAACTTGGCAACTGCCACTCTGATACTCTTAGCTTTCAGTGATACTGCATTAAAGGCCAAGACCTTTTCGTGAGCAGTGGCAGGAGCTGATTTCATCTTGGCAAGAAGATCACATTAAAATTCTTCATCAGACTGCACAGGTCTTATTAACTGTGGCATCTTGCTAAGAAAATAAGGCTGGCAAGGAGCATTGTGGCCTATAATACCATGATTCTCTCTGAAATCTAAATAGGATACAAGATTACCCTGTTCCATGTGAATAACATCAGTACCATCTTTAGCAAAGACCATATTAAGAAATATCAGAAAAGAAAAAATAGGATTCATCTCATTGTTCTGGTAGTCAATTTGGATGTGTGTGTGTTTGTGTGTGTGTGTGTGTGTGTGTGCACGCACGCGCACATGCACATTTAACAGGTGCACTCAGCTCTACTCTTGTAGAAGTGAAAAATGTAATTATTTGCAATAATCTGAAATTTGAGCTTGAGACAATAGCATTCAGCTCAAACTTTCAATGCTTTTAACCAATTCAGTGTGTACACATCTGTCCCAGCTCGAGAAGAATACTTCTGTGTGTTGGATGTAGCAAGTTTTGATCTGAATAGTAAGTTTTGAACTTGAATATTTTGCCATCTCATGATGTTCTTTTGTGAAACTCAATATTCTCTCATAATCAAAATGTTGAAAACATTGGTTTGCTTTGTATTGTTGTGAGATGAATAATGAGGGTAAAAGTCCAATTTTAACTCAAATTATAGAGGTCTTTTGTGCTAAACATAAAAATAAAAAAATAAAACTCCACAGATTTTTAATTTAAATCCAACTCTTCCATAACTCATGGAAGCACCATCAGCTGGGAATGCCCTCTCTGGTAATTTCATATTCACAATATTATCAGGGCTATGGCTTCATAAAGAGTAATTGTCTACCAAAATGAACTCCTTAATTATCAAAACCTAATCTGAAGTTTGTGTATGTGGAATGGTGGGAATTCAGAATTCCAGTCAGTGCAAGTTCGCCAATGAATAAATATTACATGTTGGGTGGGCAGTTGTGAAAATAGCACTGTACCTTGCAGAGGACATAAAGAGTATGACCTAACTGCCACATCATCCATGGGTCTTTGCTGCATGTAATGAATCACTTGAGAATCTGCTAACGATCCTGTTATTGGTCCACAACTCTGTCAAACAAACAAAGAAAACAAAAAACAATCCAAAGAAAACCCAAAACACTAGAACCAAAAACTACCCAAAATAAATAACAACCTTTCTTGATAAAACTGTCTGGGCAGTCAATATTGAGAACACTATTAAAAGTACCTATGTGTACAGAACATTAATTTAAATACACATGTGTTAAACTATCAAATGATTTTAAAATGCACATGCCAAGAGGGAATGGGAGTATGAAGATGAATAGAATTTTTCACACAATACAGTAGAATTTTTCACACAATAGTCGTTCTCCGTAAAAAGATATTGCCTTGTCAATTTCTTCAAATGTTCCCATTTTAAAATTTTATCAAAATTAATATTATATCTCTAATCACAAAAATTAACCCCATGGCATGTTTATCATTTATTTGACCAATTAACCTGTATCTACCATCTTTGCAGATGTTCTTAACTGCTCTTGACTTCCCTTGCCATTATCATTTTTCATCTCCATTCAAACTTTAAGAGGCTTCTGTCCATTAAAGTATCTCTGAGCTGTGCATACGTACCCTATTAATTATGTTTAACAGACATGAACAGAGCACTGACCACAGAAGGCACTGATATCATTTATTCATACACACTGGGAATGCTCATTAATTTACACTTCTCAGCTACACTGAGGGATTATATTTATTATGTTTGTTTTTTAAAGGGGAAAAACTGAAATGAATCTTTTTGAGGGATTTTCCCCAGAATTATGGAAATTCAATGGGTGTGGCTGATGCTAAACAAATAAAGCCTGGCTCTGGGAACTGGGCTGCCAGTCTTTACCTCTGTTACCCATCTTCTCATTCACTTCTCCAAAGTCTGCATTCTCACACTCCTCAGGGAAAACTGTAAATGTCGTCTATTCTGATGAGATTCCCTATTTTTCTGGTACCATTCACACCATGTTCTTTCCCTCAACCACTTCTTTATAAAATACCTTTTAATAGTTATTTGTTGTCTGGCTCTAGAAATGTCTTCTTTCCAAAAGGAATAATATTCAACAGTCACTCTTTGGGATTTCATGGCATTAGATACAGCTGAAATAAAACTCCCTCTAGTTACTTCCTTGAAAACTCACTATAAAAACAAACAAAAAAACCACCTTGAACTCATAAATACTTTATGCTAATATGATTCAACTAACTAAATAAAAATTATGATTGTGGGTGACATTCCATTTTTTCTTATGTAAATTCCTTTGGCAAAATCGTTGGAAAGAAAGTCATTTGTTCTTTTCTTTCTCATTGATTAGTGATGCAATTTGGAGCCACCTGTATCAATTCCTTTTGTATATCCTGAGAAATTGTGTTGCTACAACCTCCCTGTCTTCATGTAGTCTCCGTGATCAACAGTTTGTTTTCACTCTAAATGGCTATGATGATGAATCACAAATAACAGAAAGCCTATAAACACTGGAAAATAACAAGAGGGAAGGTAAGAAAAGACTTCAGAGTCAAAACAAGAAGGATCAAAGCAGAAAAATAGTGCCATGTCAGGTACTTGTATTCTAAACAACACCTGATTCTGGGAAAACATGATTTTGCATTTAAGGGATTTTTAAAATTGTCTAGCATATTTTATGATTACCAGGGTCAGTGGAAGTATCTTTATAACAATAGATAAACAAACAGAATTGACTGTTGACACAATTTTAGAAAATAAATAATTGTACCCTATCTCAAGAGAGGTGGTTCTCCTCTACATGAGAAGAAATAAATTAGTTTTCTAATACCCAGAAACAAATTGTTCAAGATGGAACACAATTAATTACAAGACTCAAAAAAAAAAAATTATGGGACTTTTGCCTAGCATTAACTTTTCCATATAAACACGGAAATACTTTTTGATTATAGAATGAAATTATAACCACTTCCAATCCTAAATAATTCGATCTAAATAGACTTTGAAAGTGATATTTATGACTCGTGTACTCTATTGGTAAGACTTCCCCAAAGACTCATTAAATCTGTTTTATGAGTATTTTTTCCCAGCCTTGCGCTTTCATTAACTGGAAGCAAGAGAATAAAACCCACTTACAATGCCACCAGACCCATGCCAGAGCCCTTGTTTGACTGGTGTCTTCCTAATGAATTATATGTATTATAAACAAGTACTACATGCCAACCCAAGGCTTTCATTAATTTTTCATTAATGAAATGCACCACTTAGCTTGTTTGACATTTAAGCAGGCCACATAAATTTAAAATAGAGGTCACTATGTAAAAAGCATTTGCAAATGTCACTAAAGGAACCAGCTAGCAGCTGCTTCACCTCTTAACTTAAATCCTGCCCCAAATCATGTTCAAATTTACCACCAGCAGATTAATACAACACAGAACAAGCAAAGGATAATGTAATTAGTTGCTAATGCTGATGTGAAATTTGTTGGTCTATGCTACATTTAAAGAACATTGTTTCTTTTCATAACTCCTTTTTAATTTTGTGTACTAAATGGATCATTTGGCAGCTCCTGCCATGAAGCCACTTTGGTCCTGGAGTGTGTTAGTACTATTCTTCTAATATTTCCTTCACTTTTCAAATAATGATATAAATATGGTTACAGCAGAAAACCCCTGCAAGGTATTGTTTTAAAACACTCTGAAAGCAGGATTTCAAAATGCTTATAAAAAGCTGAAAAGGCAAAGCTTACATGCCAAATAATTCCTTGGGAGTAAGAAATACGGTTTGAAATAAGTTTTGAAAAGGGATCCTCTTTCCCTTCATGCTTGGTGAACATGGGAATAATGCTGATTGAATCACGGAAGTTCAAGTGGCACTCAAGTCTTGATAGACAAGAAGTCCGCAACCTGTGGGTCATGCCCCATTTTTTTGGGTGAATTATGTTTTCACATGGGTTTACCCAAGACCACCAGAAAACACAGATGTTTATTTCATGATTCATAACAATAACAAAATTACTGCTATGAAGTAGTAACAAAACTTATGGTTAGGGGTCATCACAACAGGAAAAGCTATATTAAAGGGTCTCAACATTAAAGAGGTTGAGAACTCCTGCTGTAGGTTCTTCTAGATGATATATTTCTGACCCTTACTGCCTTGAGAAACAGTTCCATTTACACAGAACTTATGTTAGATATGATACATCACTTCAACTCTGAGCAAGGAAGAAACCTAAAGAAACTGTTTTTTTTTTGTTTTGTTTTGTTTTGTTTTGTTTTTTTCCTTCTTAATATGGAGCTTGGGATATAATTCAGTGATAAAGCATCTATCTTCCTGGAGTGAAGTAAGCCTTTGGTGCGGTATCAAGTGCCTAACTGAATAAAATCAAAACAAAAGGTATAAGTGATATTTTCATTTTACTCATATTGTCCAGAAGGACGCATATTTGCAGTTTCTCAGACATTTATGATATTTATACTGTGTCTGGTATTGAGCAATCCAAACCTGTGAATTAACCATTCTTACCCTCACAGAGTTCACTATGGTGATAGAAACAATTGCGTTCAGATCACATTAGTGAGATCTGGTAAGACAGAATAGAACAAAAATATTGTATTTCAATACTGTTCCTTGTCATAAAGTAGCTGTTGGCTGTCACTTCCTTGAAAGCTTCCCAATTTAATCACCTTTCAACAAATTCAAGACACTGAAAAGGTTGTTCCCAGCTGTACCAGTGCACTACTTCATAAAGTCTTTTAATAATAAATAAAGGAAATAGGAATGGCTAATCCTCATCTGAAAGGAGCAATATCCCTCTTACAATTCTGTTTTGCATACTACAGACAGGCTGGACTCTTCATTTCTCTTGTACTCCAATCATCATCAGTCTTCCATCATGGGACTGTTTCTCTCTTCTGTTCTGTGTCTAGATAACTTGTTGTAGGCATTTAGTGCACCAGACATGGTGATAGTCCCAATAAACCTGCCATGCCATGGAGCAATGTCAGAAAGGAGAGAATACAAGGTAAATCAAGTGTTCACTGATGATGTTCACTACCAAGACGGGTATGGTTTAAATACAGAGCTTAGAGTTGTGCTCCATAAAGGCCTGAACTGTCCCATAAATTTCTCTGCATGGTTTACTATTTTTCTCATGCTATAGGACAGTTCTGACACACGTAGCTTGTCTTTTAACTTAGAGAAAGAAAAGAAGGGAAGACAGAGATAGGGGATGGGAGAGGAAAGACTGAAGGAGAGGTGTGGAGAGGAGAAACACAGAGAGAGACAGAGACAGAGACAGAGACAGAGACAGAGACAGAGAGACTGAGACCCAACTTCAAAGCTACCAGGGTTCTTTCCAATCATCTCTCTTCTTACTTAATAACTTATTGCTCACATATGAATTTTCATTAATTAAGTCTTGCTCTGGATTTTTGCCTTGCCTTGATCTCCTCTACTTCAATAGTAGTCAAGGCCATCTTGGTGGATAATAAGGTATGTATTTCCTTCAATGTGGATGGTAGCCAGTAAGTTTTCAATAACCAGGCTCAAATCTGTATAACCACAGAGGTTAGTTTTAGCTAAGGGACTAAGAGGGATTGAAGAAAAGAAAAGTAGGGTATTTCTGTATGGAGGAGATCAAATGGGAGGGGTGGAAGTAGAGGATAAGTGAGGGAATTTGGGGGACTAGTGGTAAAACTAAGGTGATTTGAGGGGTTGTATGAACATATAACACAGTAGAAGTACCTTAAAATTTATACATGTGTGAAATAGTCTAAATGAGTCATAAATACTAGGAAGACAAAACTAGACACTGCTCACCAGCAAATGAAACCCACAGTGCTGTGAACCAGTTAGATTTAATCAAGCTGTTAGCCAAATGGGGCTCCCGGAAACCCTTGAACAACCCAGAGGATTGTCAATGATACTGGTTGCTCTCTTCAAACTGATGGTAAGGCTTTGTTGCTAAAGACAACAATATAAGTTCTTTAACAGGGAGATGCCAAGCTGGTCCCTACCTAGAAACTTTACCTCCACTGAGTAGAATTCATGGTAATGGAAAGCACCAGGGGAGAAATGCAAACACCAGCTAAAAATCCTTCAATCTACAATGGTATGTTACCGGTAAGATATGCTATAGTAACAATGGCACAAGAGTTGTGGGATAAGCAACAAATCTCTGATTGGATTTAAGACACACTCCTTAAGATGGAGCCGATATCAAACAATGCCTGGGGATCCTAGAGCTGAGATTAAATAGACCAGGTACAAATGCTACCATTCTACTAAAATAAATTCAAAAAAAAAAAAAAAACTCTTTATACTATCCTGTCATATTCATAGGTCAGCCTATATTCATCTTCATCAGCCATCATCAGAAAAGATTCCTCCTGAAAAACTGGGAGAAAATACAGAGACACAAACTGGTCAATGTGAAGACAGTGAAGTATCTTGAGATACTCAGTTTTAAATGGGATATCTCCATTAAAACCCTCCCCCTAGGGTTCAGAAAACTCTGAGGAACATATGTAAAAGCAAGAGGATAGAAGACTCCGCGGACACAAGAACTTTGGCAACCAACAGGACTAATCCTGGATTCACATGATAGGGATCCATGTATGAAACCATAGAGACTATTGTAGCTCACAGAGGGACTGTACAAGGCCAAGACAGACAGGATGCCAGCTCTGAGAAGAAACTATTCATAAGCCCCAATCTCTAACACGGAAGCTATCTCCAACTGATAAATGTTTGCAAAGAAAATATTAGTTTTCTCTAGTGGAGTCTCATTGGGTATAGAAACCACTTGCCTGGGAGTAGAGGATCAACATGAAACAAACTTAATGACATTTTGGAAGTTTTTTTTGTCTCATTTTGCTTTGTCTGAGCATATATATATATATATATATATATATATATATATATATATATACACACACACATATGTATACACATATATTCATATATATACAATATATACATATATTTCTAATATATTATTGTTGTTCATGATATATTTATATGTCCATGATTATACATATATATTTAATAGAGTATATGTATATGATGTGTATGGTATTATATGTATATGACATGTATTTTTTACCTTATGGGACTTTTGTTTACATATTATTATTTGTGATGTATTTTTATGGATTTTTTTTTCTACAAACATCTGTATTTGAGTCTATATGGGTTTTTTGTGCTTTTTCTTTGGCTCTTTTTTTCCTGTGTGTGTTTTTCTATTCAGGGTTTTAGTTTTTTAACTTTAACTTATTTTAGATAGCTATTTGTTTTTAATGAGGGAGAGAAAGAATTTGTATAGATTTGGGTGGGTGGAGAGGTGGGGAAAATCTGGGAGGAATTGGGGAAGGGGAAATCATAATCAGAATATATTCTGTAAAAAATATCTATCACACACACACACACACACACACACACACACACACACACACACGCCCGCACTTCATCCAGCTTCACATATGCATCTCCTTTTCTGGTCATAATACTACCATCTTTCTACAACCATCATTCAACATCCATGCTTCAACGAGATTCACTAGCCATAAGAGCATTAAAAGGAACTGATAAAGGAAGAAATCTGAGTTTATCATGTTCTTATATTATTATATATATCTGGAAAACTACAGATCAAACATATACCTAGAAATACTGTATGCAGCTGTTAGTTTGTACATATCAAATTCATTCTCCATGATTGTCTATGTTGAAGAACATTGTTCAATGATATTTGTCCATTTTTCAATATCTATGTCCTCATAGTACAATGATGCCCTTGTGATATAAAGGAATGCAGTGGTCTTTTTGAACCACAGGTATCATTTATTCATTTGCTTTCTGAAGGACAGTTTGGCTATTGGCAAACTTAAGAAATTACACACAATCTTATATACCCAGCTCTATCCAGTGAAGCATCAAAAATCTAGAAATGGCCACATCCTTAAAGAAAAATGGTTCTTCTTTCCTCACTAACTATCAGTTACTAAAGCTCTACATTAAGTTGTGGGACCTGGAGAGCAGTTTTGCATCTCTGTGAGAGTTCAGTCTGCCTTGACCCAGTACAGGTAGCCACCACAGCTTGATTTATAAAAACATTAGCTAAGTCATTCATGCACACAAGGCAGCATTTTATGTCACCCCACCCTGTGCTTTAGCTCTTAAGTTATTTCTGTCACCTCTTCTTGATACTCCCTTGATGGATGAGTATGATGAAAAAGTGTCCTATCTAGGACTGAGGACTGAGTTTCTTATGTTCAGTACTTGGACCAATGGCGTGCCTCAACATTTACAACTGGCAACTACAAATATAAGTATCTCTGACCATGGCTGATGGTTTAAGGACATAAATACAACATTTAGAAGACAATCTGATATCATTGTCATTTAACAAAATAACAATATCAGGTTTAAATGGCCCATGACCTCCTAGTCATTTTTTTTTTTTTACTAGAATCACAGCACAAAGCATGAAATTCCCTCTCTGCACAAGGCCTCAAATCTAATCAGAAATAGCTGCAGAGAACAGTCATATCTCTAATACACCTGTGGGCACTTCATACCTACCAAGTTATTTTGTAACATGTAGGGTACAGAGCTGGGTAAGATGACTGACACCTTTTCTTCTCCCAGCATCCTGGACAGGGTCTCCTGAACTGTGTCAGTTACCAAGAGAGTAAAAGTTCTCCATGTGTTTGAGACTGAGTTCTCAATAGCCTACAGGCAAAACATGGGGTGTATCCATCAATAAGATCTTGTCAATTTGCTATGGTGGACAACCAGTTGTGACTGCAATAGTTTTTATTGTTTTGGAGACCCTTTAGGCTCCTCTGACTAATAACTCTTAAGAATCTATCCCATGTCTTTCCATCTTGTAAGTGGAGATCCATTATCTATCATGGTAAACAATTCTATTTACTAGAAGGAAAACAAATTTAGAAGGAGGCTGAAGTCACTAGGAATATTGGAGCCAAATATGCAGCACATTAATTGCAGAGAACCATTCCAATGAGACAGAAAGACTGTTGGCTAAAAATATTTCATTTTAATGAAGCCCTGTAAGGAAGAATTTATTAAAAATTCAACTCATTTCTTAATTAAGTCACATCAGTAAAATATATGCAAATTTATGGGCTTTCAATGAATTTGGCAGGAGAGGTGTGATACATCATTTGTATAAGCAACAGAGTTTGTGGACACACCTTTCTATCTCAGTCTGATCACTGTACAGAATGACTTTAGAGGACAGTTTGGGCCCTTTGAGGTAAAACAGGATAGGCAAGTAATGCAATCCGACCCCTAGAGAACCGTGTCTTGAAAGATCTCTCTTGGCCTTTCAGAGACCAGTTTGTAAGTTTATTTTCTAAAAGTGAATGTTTCATCTTGAACAAATGTATAAATAACACTTTAAAATCTCCAGAACAGAAATTATTGCAATAACAAGCGCATTTCTCTTTTGCTTGACTTTTTTTCACATATGGACTTATTTATGTACACTTATCGCATACATAAATAGCAATGCGGTTATGGGCGTCATTGTTGTTTTAAGATCTAGGATTAACCCACTTCTCACTTTCCAGGCAGAGAAAATATGAAAACCCCTCCTTTGATCAGAAAGAAAGAAAGAAAGAAAGAAAGAAAGAAAGAAAGAAAGAAAGAAAGAAAGAAAGAAAGAAAGAAAGAAAGCAAGCAAGCCTGTGTGCTGAGAGGAGTGGGCATCAAGGAAAAGTGGTACGGCTCTCTTCTAGGAAGTCAAAAGCTGAATTCTACCAACCACAAAGGGACTTGGATTGTAGCTGCAGCAGAACACACACCACTTCTACAAGGGAGAGAACAAAGAATAGTTTGGATCCTGATGTATATTGCAAATGCGTGAGCATAACTGGAAAGAGGAATCCGGGTTAGAAAATGGTGGAATTAGTCCATCTTGCTAGGTATGACTGATTGTCTGTGATGGCAGACTTTCTAAAGATTTCCCATGTAACTGAGTAACGCATCAGTATCCAAACTTGCACTGTTTGTATGATGCCATAATGACTATCCTCTCTGACTGAATGCTGTGCAGCAATTTCCTCCCAATTAAAAGATTTCCTACTGGAAGGGAGAAGCTTATAACAGGAAGTAACCAAATCTCATAAAATTGAAAAAGCTGGAGCTTGTGAGATTAACACGGCCCCTCTCTAAGGTCAGATCATCATCATCATCATCATCATCATCAGCAGCAGCAGCAGCAGCAGCAGCAGTTGCTAGGGAGAGGAGACTGAAACCTACATAAAGCCATGATAGGCATACCGCAGATGAAGCTTCAGCAAGCGAGCCATCACCTCAGTTGTGATGGGCATTCTGCTGATTTGTTCTTGAGTCTTTCAAGCTTCTATAATTAACTCATCATCCCCTGTAAATAACATGAGTAAATTCACTTGTTCACCAACTTGGACTTTGGTTGCATTGCTATGTTAACTTTGTTCCAACATTGGTTCTCTATCTGTCGTGCCATAGATGGTTGTTCACACCTTTCCAGAAAAGGTGCTACATACACCATGTCAAGACTAGGTGGACATAGACATTAGGGTAAATCTCTTTACTTTTGTTTTCCTAAATAGGCATGTTGTCAACCTGTACCTTAAATATTTATGTTTCTGCCCATAGACTAATACAATGTTCAACCTTATTCACATTATTATTATTATTATTATTATTATTATTATTATTATTATATTCTTAGTCAACAGAAATGAAAACATTGAGGTATAACCGGTTAGACAGGACACCTATACTGGTGCCTCCAAGGCTTAAGGAAATTTATAGAAGGGACAGAAGGAATTTAACAGTAGGGAGATAGAAAGGGGAATCCTTGAACCTGTGTCATGGGCATGCTATGGCTGTGGCACTCATGTACTCAGAGCCTTGCACAAAACAGAGCCAATGAATATTCAGTCATAGATAGAAGAGGGGATCATGGGTTCCTACCCTATCTAAGGTGGCCACTCACAGTGGAGGCTACTGGGGAAAAAGGAAGTCACTGTCTTCAGTGATGTAGCCACTGGTGAGTTATTGATAGTCCTTGGGATAGCTTCCCACTCGTGCCCATGAGAGTAGCCCTGGTTGAATAAAGTGTGTCTCAGTGTAAAAGCAATAACAAAACATCAATTCACAAAAGTGGGATGTGAACTTTGTGGGATGGAAAAGAAGAAAATTGCTCATTTTTCAGATCGCATATAAATAAGCTTTACTAATTTAAATATAACTGTAAACTTAGTGACTTAAATTAACCCAGAAAGTTATTATTCTTCAATTCCATAAAAGCTGGTTGTCATTAGGGATTGTTGCCATTGGTGCCTTCAGGGAGATTGAGTTCCTCAGCAGAAGCTGAACTAGTTAATGAACTGAATATCATTAGACTCTAAGAATTAGAATTTAGACCAATGATGGCACAAAGCTTGTGGTATGAACTAACTGACATCATATTACACTTAAGCGTCACTCCATAAGAACGCACACCCAGCAACTGATTGGGTGGCTACAACCCAGAGATTTGACAGCCTAGAAACCTAGAATAAAACTAAATACTTTAAAAGAAGTGATACAGTGATTTCTAATGATATTTTGTTATACTCACAGCTCAGTGCCTTGCTAGGCCATCATCAGAGAAGTTTCCTCCTGCTGCAAATGGGAACAAATACAGAGATACAGCCAGACATTACTTGGGGGCAGGGGGATTGGAACACAGCTAAAAATGGAATGGCTACATCAAATCCCAGCCCAGAGTACTTCCCATGAAAGAGGATGCATATACATATATGGGGTAGAGGACACCAGAAGAATAAGGGTAGTTAAATTCAAAGCTCTTTTGTCATATTCAATGACAAAAGAATATGCCTAACATCGGAATAACCTCTCAACATGTTAAAACAGCTTTTTATAAATTAAAAATCAACCATTGTACTATTTTAATTTTATCACAGTTGTATTACATAAATGGTAAATTTATGATGTTTACCCTTAATCTTCCACTTTTACTTCTTCAAACAAGTATATATTTGATCTCATAAACAATAACTCTTTCCTGTTAATAAAATAATTGAGGTTTACTTGTGAAATGTCCATATTACATATGGGTTGCAATTGGCTATGCATTATACACTGTATGTTTTCTGGAACAGATCTATGAACCCTGAAAGTTGATCATTTAGAAAGGGGCATAACTTGTATGAATCAGTGCCTTACAACAGTGATGGACAATTCCTTTGTTGTTGTCCAATCCAACAAAAGTCAGTAATAGTACTAAGCATGTCTAATTTATCCTAGAGCCAGAACTGAAGGATCAATGCTATTACAAACTTACTGTTCATGTAGAAAAGAGAAAAGAAAGAGACAGACACACAGAACTGCTCTAAAACTTGTTACCTAATCTTTTTATGTATTCTATTTTTTAAAATTTTTTATTAGATATTTTCTTCATTTACATTTCAAATGCTATCCTGAAAGTCCCCTATACCCTCCCCGCCCTGCTCCCCTACCCACTCACTCCCACTTCTTGGCCCTGACATTCCCCTGTACTGGGGAATATAAAGTTTGCAAGACCAAGGGGCCTCTCTTCCCAATGATGGCCGACTAGGCCATCTTCTGCTACATATGCAGCTAGACACATGAGCTCAGAGGATACTGGTTAGTTCTATTGTTGTCGCACCTACAGGGTTGCAGCCCCCTACAACTCCTTGGTTACTTTCTCTAGCTCCTCCACTGGGGGCCCTGTGTTCCATCCAAAATGTATTTTATTTTTAAATTTAACATCTATAACATCTATAACATAACTTTAAAATATTTATATGTATAGATGTGTGTGTGTGTGTGTGTGTGTGTGTGTGTGTGTGTGTGTAAATAAATTTATTGTAAGAAAAAGTCTCACTTTATAATTTAGATGGTTTCCAGTTTGTGGTCTTCCTTCTTTCACCATCAAAAGGCTAAGAATGCAACTACACCTGATCTCAAAATTACTTCTCAGTGGCACCACAATTAGCATATCCTTTTTACTCCCACTTTATGAAGTAACATATCCAATGAATAACTCAGTAAGGAAATAGAGAGTAGTCTAGGGATTACTCCACTAAGTGAAGCCTATTATGCCTATTTTGAATATAAATCTTTGAACCATATCTACCACTCATATACTTCATATTGGTTATAAATTGGAGATTCTAATTTGCCTCAAATCAACCTGTTAACATTTTTTTCTCTTAAATGCATAATTTCATTTAAACACTTGACTCAAATATCTGGGTCCCAGCACACAAATATCTTAAAAGGGTAAAAGATTATTCTGAGAAATATTTCTTTCTCTCTCTCTCTTTCTCTCTCTCTTTCCCCATGTGTAGTGTATGTGTATATATGCGTTGTGAATTTGTGTGTATGAACTTGTGCACATGAAAGTGCTGCTGGACTTTCATAATGAAATTTTACCCCATCAAAAGTCATGCACTTACTCCCCATTTTTTAAGGTTAATTTTTTTATTAGATATTTTCTTCATTTACATTTCAAATGCTATCCCCTTTCCTAGTTTCCTCTTCAAAAGTCCCCTATACTCTCCCCCTGCCTTGCTCCCCACCCTGCCGACTCCTGCTTCCTGACCCTGGCATTCCCCTATACTGGGGCATATAATCTTCACAAGACCAGTCTCCCCATTTTTACTAAATTCTGCCCTCAGTTCTTTCTATATTCAGAGCCAGAAATCAGTGTGCACAGTTTTCATTGTTCTTTCTGCCATGCTTTAAGCTTGTTCTTAATTCATGTAATATGTGAAGTAATAAGCAAACATCATTAAAACTGTTTTTTTACTCTTATAAAAATTATACCATTAACTATGGAATATCCCTGTGGCAGGTTACAGGGGTTTTTAAAAGTTATTTCTTTTATTTTTTGATATTATTTTTATAATTACATAATTTCCTTCTGCCTTCCTAATGAACTCTCCCATATACCCCTTTTTGCTCTTTCAAATTTATAGCCTCTTTTTTTAAAAAAAAAAAATTTGTTGTTACATATGTAATGGTTACATGTATATTACCTATCTCGTTATTTAATCTATCTGAATTTTTATTGTTTATTTTATTTACTTACATTTCAAATGTTATCCCCTCTCTGCCCCCCCAAACTCCCATCCCATCCCCCTCCCCCTGCTTCAGTTCTAATAATTTTTTTTTAAAAAACATCAAGTTGATAGTTCAATGGTAAAAATCTAATTCTCTTGGATACCAGCTTACTACAGATCAATAAATGTTCACACCAGACTCCTGTGAATGAATATTGAAGAAATGCTTTAAACTTCTAAACATTGGAAATATCACAGCAGGGTTGCTTTGATGGAGTGCCTTTCTCTTAGTTTCTAACCTGTAGCACAGCAGGTGAGGTTAGACTACATATGAATTATGTAGAATAAATTGCAAAATGCACTATTAATCTCCACTGACCATAAGTTTCTGGTTAACAAAGGATAAATTAAAGCTAAAAGTTCTTTAATTCAAAGATGGTATTTATAGCAAAGTAGCCCCTTCCTTTCTGACACTGAATTAATCCTCAGTGAAGAAAAGCACCCTAGGACTTCAACAGGAGTAAGTAAATTGAAACATTTTCAGTTTATGTTTTTGTACAATACCATGATGTGTTGGAAATGGAACTAATTATCAAACACCTTTATATATTAATGAAATGTATCTATAGGTTTAAAATTTTAGAACATTTCTAAGCATTAAGTTGGAACAAGTTCCCCTATATTATTTATACACAAAATGATAGCACTGATTTAAAAAAAAGAGAAGGTTATACAAGAAAGACAAGGGGGCTGATAGAGTGGAGTTCAATGTGCAGTAACTGTAGTGTGTGCTGTCTGAAATATAATGAGATCTTCAGTCCCAATAAGTGAAGCATAAATTCTACGAGAATGAATCACATTCTTTTCTTCACCTGTGGCGTAGCTAGACAAAAATGTCTGGAGTATAATGCCTTGTTCTGAGTAACATATTCAAAGACACAATATTCCAATATTGTGTAAGAACTAGAAGAAAAAAAGAAATGACAAAGGACCCAAAGCCATATTTATTCTCTGAGATAAGAGGTACAGAGAGCATACATGAGAAAGAGAATCATGTCAGCAATAAAGAGTAGATTTGCATATAGAATGAAGATTTAATTTCCTATAAAGTAATTTTTATATGCAAAGAAGAGAAAATTTGAGATTTATCTTTTTATTATTTCAAAAAATGAATGAAGACTAAGGTAGTGGCTATAGAGAAATAGGTTTGGACATTCATGTTAAATAAAAAGAAGTTCTAGAAATTAGATTAATCTGAAATAAGAGGGAACAATACCGCTTTCTTAACAACAGACATGTTAGAGTGGGAAGGGGATATTATTTGAAATGTAAACAAATAAAATAATTAATAAAAAAAAGAGAAAGAAAAATAGGGGAAAAAAGAGAAACCTTTCCCATCTTCTGAAATGTGCAGGAAGACAGATCATATCTTTAGCTAAAACATTGAACTAAAATGGCCTTGAAATCCTTTTCTGGTGATTAGTTTCACTGACTCTGGGAGAAGGTATTCTCTAGCAATTATATCTCACAAAATAACATTAGGAGGAAAGATCTAGCTACTGGGGGCCTGCAGTAGGGACAGCAAAAGGAGGTCACAGAAGCGAAAGGTCTCGTGCTTGAGTTTTTAATTCACACATTTCACACATCCCCCTGGAAAGTAAGACGTGTTATTGCTGGACTCACAGTCATAGTCAAAAAGCTTATAAGATGTGGTGGCTTGAATGTGAATGCCCCCCCCAACCCCCAAGAGTTCATAGACTTGAAAGCTTTATCAACAGCTAGTAGCATTGTATGGAAAGATTCGGAGGTGTGGTCTTGATGGAGGAAGAGTCATTAGGAGTGAGCTTTGAGGTCTCCAGAAGCTCAACCCAAGCACAGTGGTGTTCTCTCTTCCAGATTCTTCTGGGTCCAGAAGTAGAACTCTCATCTACTTCTCCAGCACCATGCCTGCTGACATGCAGCCATTATTCCCGTTATGTAGATAACAGACTAAAACTCTGAAACTGTAACAGAACACAAATTAAATGTTTGTTTGTTCGTTTGTTTGTTTTTTTCAAATAAGAGTTGCCATGGTCATGATGTCTCTTCACACTGCTAGACTTCTAAGAAGTCCTCATCAAGGTTTTGAGCTTTTAACATATTGTAACATACTACTATTATTCGTTCTTAGTTAATTCTCAGATTATTACAAGGAAAAGCATACCAGGGATGACAGGGAATAGATCTGTACTTGAAAATTGAGGTAGAATATAAAAAATGTACAATATTGCAAAGACAGTTTGGTTATACAAATAGAAACCCAGAAGATATTTGTACCTTATATACCTTAGCACCATTATTAATTTCCTTATCTCAGATATCTGCTGCTGTGTTTTTCCTTTGGTGATTTTGATATGCTTTAACTTGATTCTGTGTGGGTAGTTTTTCCCTGTTTGTAGTTCAACCAGACAAGCTGTCTGAGTTATATATCTTCAAATGGTGCTGCTTATACCCTCCAGTCTCCAGCTCTACTTTCATATCACATATGTTCTATGAACCTTGACATGACTCTCACTAAAGATCCTTGATTCCTCTCCACTGGCACCATTTTTGTTCTGATGTACACACACACACACACACACACACACACACACACACACACACACACACAAGCTAGGAAAGCTAGCACTTTAAACATAAAGTAGTAAAAATGTTAAAACCATGATGATTGAATGATCTAATTAGAAGGACTATAGCAGGAAATAGAGCACTTAATAATAAAAAGAGTTAGTTATCATGTCTGTGTATAAATTGTTTATTTGACTGAAATGTAGAAAGAAAAATTAGATGAACTTGGAGGGATACCAGTGTTAAGTATAAAGAGTGCTAAATGCAGATGCAACCTATCCAACACCACTGATGAAAACTCTTATAAAGTTTTTTGTTTCCTGAAAAAAATTAAAACATAAGATTTTTTTGTGGTAAGGATTTCAGGTGTGTTGGTGTAAATTTACCATCAAAGTTTTAGAGACATAACCTTGATTCCCAGATTTCCAGACATTTTTAGGAAAGATACTTGCACTTTTTGGTTTTCAATCTTGTAATTTGTAAAACTGAGATACTTTGAGTCTGAAACAGGGTAATGTAAATGAGTCTAGGCATAATCAGGACATCTCAATAAAGATACAAACTGTCAGATGGCTATAATTGCAAGCTCAGGACTGACCAGAAGTTTCTCCTGTTAATCACATATAATTCTATTATTGCAAACCTTCTAGCAGAATGTCCACAGGGCTGAGGAGAATTTGCTTAATGGCAATGTCATCATTTGGAATCTGTCAATGCCATTTCTAATGGCAAATTAGGCATTCCCATGACATGCGTTAGGCTTTTTTGCCTTAAATATTAGAACCACACTCCAAAGTTCATCCGTGTAAATGCTAGAACTCATTGAATATTGCCAGGTCCTACTTCATTCATCTCTCCTTTTAAAATTTCATTGTAAAAAGCAACAGGAAAGTAAAAATTCAGATTTACATTTGATGTCTAGTTAAAAGTGAGTCAATTTGACTCAAACTGGGAATATTTTTTTAAATTTTTACTATTAATTGAAGGTGGAGAAGACATATCACCCTTCTCAGTAATTAGGTCAAGTTGTATCATAACAGCTGTGTGATAAGCCATATGATACAGTTAATACCTGCCAGTAACTCATTTATATTCAACTCACAACTGGATTGTGTGTATCTGCCATTGTGGAAACTTATGTTTGCCTGATGTTAAACTGACCATAATCAGTCTTTACAATTTGGATTTAGAAGCTTTATCAAGGGGGCATTACCATATGACCTCAGGAATGTCTGCTAAAAGCTTCTGAATTTATATTTTTCTAAGCAGCAGATGAACAATTTTGAGTTTACCTTTCTGAAAGGGTCTTTCTCAGTCCAACCTCCTGCACTAAAATGGCTATTCCACCTTTAATCTAAAGAAGGGATTTTCATTTCCCCTTTGTAAACAACAACAACAACAACAACAACAATCACTTAAGAGAACATGCATGATCCATCAGTCCTACTGCAGTGTGAAAGAGAAGCAACATCCTTGTTCATCTGCAGTTTTCTCCAGGTCACACACCTGGTTTTGTTTTTGACGTTCTGCCTGGTTCCTAGCATTTAAGTTCTTATTTTGAACTCAGACACATAAGTAGATACAGACTGTCCTATTTAAGATGTAATGAAGCACCATGACCAAAACAACTTGGGGAGGAAAGAGTTCGTTCGGTGTTTTCTCCCATATCACTGTTCATCATTGAGGAAAGTCAGGACAGGAACCCAAGCAGGGCTCAAACCTGGAGTCAGGAGCTGATGCTGAGGCCACAGAGGTGAGGTGTGCGGCTTCCTGGATTGCTCCTCATTGCTTACTCAGCCTAAATTTATTTTTTAGAATCTGGGACCACAAGCACAGGAACAGCACCATCAATAACGACTTGGGCCATCCCCCATCAGTCACTAATGTAAGACCTTACAACTGGATCTTATGAAGGAATTTTTGAACTTTAGTATCCTTCCTTTTAAATTCAGGTCTGTGTCTAGTTGACATGAAACAAGTCAGTACATATTCCTACGTGTGTGTGTGTGTGTGTGTGTGTGTGTGTGTGTGTGTGTGTGTGTGTATCTTTGCTATTCATGCTTGAAGTGAAGACCATTATCAGTATTTATCTTCTCTGACATTGATGCATTAACCCCCAGTAAGAGACTAGAAGCTCAACTTAGGCTAAAGGCTTTTTATTCTTCTGTCTATCCACTGTAATACTGATTCACACTCACATATGAAACTTGACTTGATATTTTCTAGTCAAAAACTTGTCAAACATGCAAAAGCCAGACCGACATTTTAGCCATTGGGAGGCCAATAATCCTTGTCAAGATTACTAAACTCTGCAAATACATAACAAAATAGCCATAATGTGTAAACAAACATTATATCACAATTTCAGTGACGCTGATTTTAAAAATGAAGCAGCCATCAAGCCACATTTAACCTATATGATAGAGTTTGATGAAGCCAGCTGTAAGAGAGAAAGAGAGAGAGAGAATCATTGTGCAAAGAGCATCAAGCATTTGAGCACCCATGAATTAATTAATTTTTCCTAGGGATCTACTTAGTGAAAAATTACATGGGATTTATTTTTCTATTAAATCTTTCTGTGATAGCTAAAACAAGACAAGAAATCCTCATTAAATTGCATTACTACATTAATAATTTTGAATAATAAAGATAAATACATCTACAACCCAATAATATAATTAGTGGAGTGATTTCAAATAAATGCATAGAATTTGTGGGTAGTATTAATCTATGGAAGTAAAATGATTCACAGACAGAGATTCATACAAACATATTGGCTACACTTTTCTTTCTTATAGTTAGGGGAAAAGATTCAAGATGTATTGCTTTTCAATATTCTCTGAATATTAAAAGCAGACATATATTGTCATTGTCTATATATCCTGAGAACCATGCTCATTTATTCTATAGACACAGAACCTTCTATATATCATGGACACAAAACCCTCCACATACCATTAGTATAGAACTCTGCACATTGCATAAACAAATAACCATTTACTTTCCACAAACACAGAACTTTACACATCTGTAGACACAGAAACTTCCACAAATCGCAGAGACAGAAACTTTCACAATCTATGGATACAGAAACTTCCACATTCCACAGGAAAGAACATTCTACATTCCAGACACAGGACACCACTACATTGCATAGATACAGAAAATCCCATATTCCATAGCATGTATTCTTCCACCAAATTATTTGGACAGACCTATTGCTACAAAATGTCTTCTGATAAAAGTATAAACTAAGTCCCACCTGATGAATTTAACTACTTAACTGATTGGTAAGCACATATGCAAGAAAGAGCACTCTAAGTTACATACATTCGGCTACTTTCTCTAAAGTTGAGGTAGAAAACCTTGATTCTTGGCTGCCACATACCATCTTGTGCTTCCCTCACTCACACACCAATCTCAACCAGAAACATTTGTTCTCCTCCATTTCATCTTCCATTAGGCTCTATTGTTAAGTGTTTGTATAATAATCTATTGCTTGAGGTACAGTCCTGTTCAGTTTCACTACTCCTTACATGTATGTGTATTATGTGTGTACTTAATGGTAGGTACTTGGAGAAGAGAGTTTAACATAACATAGAGTCTATGCAGCTTTGATATTTTTCCTTCAGGTAGAAAGTGATATTTTCTCCTGAGTGTGTGTGTGTGTGTGTGTGTGTGTGTGTATGTGTGTACATATACACACACACACACATACACATGCACACATGTGCAAGCATGTATGTTTGCATAGATGTGTGTTTGTATGCATGCATGCATCTATGAACATATATGCAGAGCTCAGAAAAATACATTGGGATTTTCCTCAATTGTCTTCTGATAGAGTCAGTGAATTTTGTACAAGATTTTCTATTCTCCCTGGAAAAGGAAGCTACAAAGATCTGTTCTTGTCTCTACCCACAAAGGCTGGGGCTACAAATACACACAGCCGTGAACTTTATTTTTCTTCTCTGAGTACTAGATATTTAAACTCAGGTCCTCGTGGTTTCAGGACAAACATTTTTATTAACTTAATCATCCCCCTGCTCCTATTCATTGCTTTTTCTTTAATTTTTAAATAAAGGTAGGCCTAAGGAAGTAGAAGGGAAAGAAAGAAGTAAAGAGAAAACATAGATTACACATCAATTGTGCAAACTGGAAATTGCATACACTTCATGAGAACAAAATCCAAAGCACAAATTTTTCAAAAGCATTCATAAATATTTTCTAAAACACAGGAAGGCACAAACTAAATAAACAAATAAACAGTAATTCAATTCTAGTATTCTAATAAGTAAAAGAGAATGGCAAAGTTATTGTAGGACACCTGGGGTTAATGATAAATTCACAAATAAAACTTTAAAAACCTCAATCAAATACAACCAGATCAATTTACTGAATTAGGATTTTAGGTTATGTGTTCTCATGTCTTCTTAAAAAAAGAAACTAAGAGAAAATTGCTATTATTAATAATTAAACTGAGACTAAAAGTTTTAGCCCATGATGACATATAACTACTACTCCTTAGTTTAAATAAGCTTACCACCAAGGCTGCCTATGAGAAATGCAATTAAGAACCATCAGAGCCATCAAGAGGCTAAGTGTGTGCAGAATGTAAATGAATTTACAAGAAAATGGTTCTACGGAGGAAGTCTAGTGGCATATAAACTGTCAAAGCTCTACCCGTAAATGTCTTCTAAATTTTCCAGAACCCTTGGATGCAATTAATTACATGCAAATTAATGCAAAACATCTATTTTGTGTTATAACTTTGAGATCTGACACTGAATGTGAGGTAATTTTTTTTTGTATTAAAACATTTGTAACAACCAAGTCATTAATTATTGACAGAACCATGCTAAGAATTATTAAAACCTCCCTAGTGTGATAACTGCAGGGCCAGGGATGGTGCAACTGTCAGTCAGGGCTGTGTGACTTTCAGGGATTCACTAGAAATTTTTTTGGGTGAAACACGCCAACATAATCACACACTAGTGTTTATTCCCCAAAGAATTTTATTTTTAGCTCTAAAAAATACCCACCAGGAAATGGAATACTAAAGTGACCTCTTCTTAGTTAGGGTTTCTATTGTTATTGTCAAACAAGAGGACCAAAAGAAACTTGGGGAGGAAAATATATATTTTGCTTATACTTCTAGATCATTGTTCAATATAGAAGGAACTCAGAACCAAAACGCAAGCAGAAACCCGGGGGAGAAACTGATGTAGAGGTTGTGTCAAATTGCTGATTACTGGATTGCTCACAATGACTTGTTTATTATGCTTTTTAATAACACGAGGACCACTAGCCTGGTAGTGGTTCTGCCTGTAGTGGTCTGATCCCTCCCAGATCAACTATCAATCAAGAGAACACATGATAGGCTTGTCAACAGGCAAGTCTGGTGGAGGCATCTTCTCAGTTGAGGTTCCCTCTTACAACATACCCCCAGCTTGTGTGAAGTTGACATAAAACTACCCAACATCCCCTAACATAATAATGATTTAAAAATTTTTGAGAATCAGTTTTTTCCATAAATATCTCCTGTTTCAGGATTACATATTTAAAACTAAAAAGTAAGAAAGGCAAAAGGAGGTAGCATATAATACATTTCTAGAATACTGATACAAAATATCAAACAACCAAAACTGATATTCCTCTTCCTGGAATTCCAAAATCTACAGTTGGTATGTGTATTTTCTTTTGAGCTTTCTGGTCTATAGCATGTTACTGGGTTCTCCCATAGAACTTTTCTCTGTTAAGTGCATATCCTGAGTACTTTTCGTATGAATTCACAATCTCCTTTTGTGAAATTACTATGTGTTAGTTACTTGTTCCCCTGTGCTAAAACAGTGTCACCAAGACACCTTATAAAAGGAAGAGTTTTTTTGAGTATTGTGGTTTCAGAGGGAGAATCCCTATAGGCAGCAAAAGCATGGCAGCAGGCAGAGAGCTGAGAGATCATACCATAAACTACAAACACAAAGGACAGAGTAAAATAAAAGAGGGATACAGTTATGACTCTTAAAGTCCACCCTCAATGATATACTTCCTCAAGGCTGCATCTCCTCCCCGTCAGCCCCAAACAGTGCTACAAACTTAGAACCAAGTATTTAAATACAGAGTATAATGGGAACATTTCACATGGAATCCAAGACAATAGTTGGATTAAGGGCTAGTCTAAGTCATTTTAAATTAATTACTATCTGACAACACCTAACTACATTATTGCAACATTTTGTGGTACTGTGTACTGTAGTGTCCATAACTGAAGGACTACTTACAAAGCTGCACATAGGAGAGTGTGGATATTGTGGCATAATTCCATGAGTGGAAAGGAATAATATACAGAAAACTGAAGCTACTACAAAGATTGTGCTAATCATACTTACGTGGATTGAAAACATAAAATTGGTAAAATGAACACAAACTAGCCAGAGAAATTTCTTTATGATGGACATGAATATCAATGACTAATTGGAAGGCCAATTAGTGGATATTTTTATTAGAATAAAGATCAAAATTTTAGTATGGTCTACATGGCCTGGTATTGTCTTTAATTATCTCTTAATGCTTCCTTACTTCCCTTTAAATTCAAATCACACTGAACTTGTCATTCTCTGACTCGGCATTTCTCCCAAGAATTTTGCAAGTGCCATTCATTTTATTCTACAAATTAACATTTACATATTAATTGCATTTTTGTGGATGGGGATTTCATTCAGGCCCTAAAACATGTCTCCCACTGAGTAAAATCTCTAATCCAACCAGTGTTTGAGTTTATCATCTTCCTGACAATCTGTCCTCTACACCCTGGCTACTTCATCTGCTCTGACTCTATCTTTATAGAACAGTGACATTTTATTTTTACAAATTCTAGTTGTAACTATATTTAAGTTTCTAAATATATATATATATATATATGCATATACATATGTGTTACATATAATCAATGAGAAATACGTTTTTCTAAATCGAGAAACTGCACTATTACTATAAAGTAAACACATAGATGAATCCTATGAAAGCAGATATTAAAATTATGTTAATTACTTAATTTAAATAGATCTGGGAGGCATTTTATTAAAATGTCATTATAACTTTTGCAGTATATAAAGGCACAATCTCTTTCAAATTTTAAAAATAAATTGCTTAATATCATTTATATAAAGGTTACAGAGGCTTGTGTATAGATTACTGGGGAAAAATCCTTTCCCGTGCAGCATATCCATTATCAGTTAGTTGTCAAGCCATTTCAGCTACATCTCAAGATGTTTGATTTTAATGTTTTAGAAAGCAGTGCAACCAAAGAAACTCCAATTATTTAGTCATGTGGAGTAAAAAAAATCAGGTTACTTTCCACTCAGTGAAACAGAGACAATACCCTGCCTGTCTAATACCATCAAAAGGAATGTGGGTAAACAATAATATGCAGCATTCAGATTCACAAGGTGTATGCTGGCAAAAAAAAAATGTATTAAGGTCAAACCTCTGCTAAATTATTACAGTGGATGAATTAAAGAGGGGCTTCTTTGTCAGCATCTGAGTGATTGACGGTAGAGTTTTGGCATGTTGTAAAACAAAACAGACGCTTACTCCACTGAACTGTAAACACTTGCCAATCTGTTTAGTCTTTGGCAGAGAATCAGCGTGTTCTTCAGAATAGAAGATGTAAGGGTAATTAATATTTCAGGACTTTTGCTATTACTTACTGAGAGGAAGCAATGTCAGTTATAAAGGATTGGATTCTGGAGCCAGAGTTTTATAGTTTTATGGATTCAAACAAATAACTAATGTTGTGACCTCAAGAAAATGAATTAACCTCCAGAATATAGAACATCAAATTCTGCAATGTGGTAGAAGAACTTAAAGAAATTACTGTCTGTACAATACATAAAAGAGTCCCTGGTGAATACAAATTTCTTGGAGTCTATTTTCTATTCAAAATATTTTTAATCTATTACCAAAGTCAGTCTAGATTATTCCCATGTATATTATTTTTGGAGAAGACAAAACTACAAACTTCCTAGATTTCTTTAGAAACAGAATTAAGAATATCTTTGGAACAAAAGATCTAGATCTAAAAATTGAATTTTTGGTGATTAGTATGTGACCCATATCTAAATTGCATCTTATAAAATATAGTATTGGTTTATCTAGTGATGCACTTACCCCTCTCCCCACTTTCTATGAGCCACCATCCACCAAAAACTTCCATGGTGATAAAAACCAGTAAAACTATGTATTAAAAGAATGCAGTTTCCCCATATAAGCCAAAGATTTTAGCCAATAGTTGCCATGGTATCCAACTAATAACTTTATATGATTGCCAATTTTATTTCATCTTCTTGACAAAATATTTTTGCTGTTGTCAGCGTACACATGTAATAAAATTGATGTCTTGGTTAATAAAGAAAAAGTCAAATTGACTGAAATGGAATGAGTTTAAAATATCTAGGCAGAAAGAAAACAACACCAGTAAAACAAAATCTCTGAATCTTAAGAAGGTTTAGAGACCTGATACCACTAGGAAGAGAATGCAAAACTAAATGTAATAGTTTTTAATAATCATTATCAGCACCATGAAGTAAACATTGGCTTAACTTCTTAATATAAATTCAATGCTAAGCAAGTATAAGAAAAACAAACTCTTTTATACTTGAAGATAGGAGTCTAGCATGTATTTGCTCTTAGAGGCAATACCCACTAGCAGACTTATACAGATGTATATAGCCACAGCTAAACAGTGGATGAAGCTTGGGGACTCTTATGAAAGAATGGAAAGAAGGATTGCAGCCCCAAAGTGGATAGAAACTCCTCCATAGGAAGACAAAGAATATCAACTAATCTGGGTCCTTGGGGCTCTCAGAGCCTGAAACAGCAAGCAATGAACATACACTACAGTGGTTCTACCTAGGTCTCCCTGCCCATATGTCGTAGATGTGCAGCTTGATCTTCATGAGTTCTGAACAACTTGAGCACAAGCTATCACAAAAGCTGTTGCCTGTACGTGGAATTTGTTCTACTAGCTGGGCTGCCATGTCTGGACTTAGTGGAAGAAAATGTGCCTGACCTGGAAGACTTGAAGTGCCCAGTGTGTCTCCCCTACTTAGAGAAGGGAAGGAGAAAGGGGAAGGAATTATGAGAAGACAGATGTAAAATGGGTAAGTAAAATTAATAATAATAATAATAATAATAATAATAACTTTAATAAAAGGAAGCACATTTAGAGAAAGTAGTAATAAAATTGAAAGTAGAAAATGGACAGAAATCAATAAATTAAAGCAAAAGAAAATAAATTACTGACTAAGGTTAGTAAGACGAATGAAAAAGGACACAAGTTATTAATGTCAGAAGTTAGCACATCTCTACAGATATATGACAATGAGGGAAATTTTAAAGAAATAACCCTATGACCATATCAATGGATACAGATGCACGAAAACCTTCTAACATTCATTCATAATAAGAGACTCTGAAACTAAAAAAAGATTGGAAACCCATCAACTTGACAAAGTACAGATGCCATGCAGACTTCTCTCTCCAGAACATCTCTTAAGCCTTCTTCATTTAAGTAAGGGACAAGGCCAAAACACTCCTCTCTTGCTGCTTTTCCATATCACATGACAGTACTAGTTAAAGAATAAAACAATCAAAAAACACAAGATATATTTATTAGGAAAAAGGAAACAAAACAGTTGTCAGTGACAGATGATGTAATTGTCTAATTAGGAAGCCAAAAAAAATGTAAATATTCCTGGAACTGCTAAACATTTGTGGGAAGGCTGCAGAACACAAAGTGAATATAAAAGCTTGCTTTCCTTCAAGTTGTCTTCTGATATGCATATATGTGCTATGGCATGCATGAACACCAAATAAATACAATAAATCTTGTTACTCTGTACAACTGATATAGTCTCCATAGCTAAAATGTACATAGCAAAAGAAGTGAGCAACCACTTAACAAAACACAATTTCAGTTCCTACCCAACACTCTGCATCCTTAGAAGAGTATAATAGTGTCCTATTAGATACTGCCTATGTTCAAGACTTCTTAATGACAAGTCTCTCTGATCCAATAGAACATATTAGAAATGTCTAACAACATATGAAACAGGCCAAGGACATGCTACACGGGCATCTACATACATAAAAACCAAAGTTGTCATCTAGTGAGGCATGGGGCTGCTATCCCACAGTCAAAACTCTAACCCAAAATTGTTCCTGTCTGAAAGAACTGCAGGGATCGAAATGGAGATGAGCCTGAGGAAAAGAAGGTCCAGTGACAGCCCCAAAGTGAGATCCAGCTCAAGGGGAGTCCCCAAGGCCTGACGCTATTAATTAGGCTATGAAGAACTCACTAAAAAGGGACAACCAGTTAGGAAGAACAACAATATCAACCAACAAGACGCTCCAGAGTGCCTTGGGACTAAACAACCAACCAAAAAGTACACATGGATGGACCTTGGGCTCCAGCCAAATATATAGCAGAGGATGGCCTTGTCAGGCATCAATGGGAGGAGAGGCCTATGGCCCTGTGAAGGTTCAATGTCCCAGTGTAGGGGAATTAGAGGGCAGGGAGACAGGAGTCGGTGAGTGGGTGGGGGAATACCCTCATAGAATCAGGGGTTGGGGGAATGGGACACGGGGTTTCTGAGAGGTGGGGAAAACCAGGAAAGGGAATAACATCTGAAATGTAAATAAAGCAAATATCCAAGAAAAAAATATAAGGGGCCTCTGAAAGACCCAACAAGCAGCTGAAAGAGTCAGGTGCAGGTATTTGCACCCAACCAAATGGACAGAAGCTGCTGACTCCTGTGGTGAAGTTAGGAAAAAGCTGGAAGAAGCCGAGGAGGAGGGCGACCCTGTAGGAGGACCACCAGTCACAACTAACCTGGACCACTGAGATCTCTCAGATACTGGATCACCAACCAGCATACACCAGCTGATATGAGGCCCCCAACACATATACATCAGAGGACTGCTGAAATTCGGGTTCAGTCAGAGAAGATGCATCTAACCTTCAAGAGACTCGTGAGAGACTCCTCAGGGAGTTTAGAGGTCATCTGGTGGGGAGGGGCACCTTCGTGGAGACAGGGGGAAGGGGAGGAGGTATGGGATGTGAAACAGTAGGAGGGGAATGGGGCAGAGAGGGGATAAAATCTTGAGTGTAAAAAAAATGAAAAATTAATAAATAAAAACAAACGACGTTGTCTTCCGTTCATTCCTAGCCTAGTTGCTTTAGTGGGACCCCTCTATTTATCATATCGTAATGTAATTTCAGTGGGAAACTTTTAAAAAAATATTTTCAACTTTTTTTCATATTACCAATACTAGTCTACACCTATGTATTTATTTATTCAAGAGGATAAAATGCTTATGTATAAACACCAACCTGGGTATGGATGATCTTAACCTTTTTAATATCCTAAACTAGAAACACGTCAGATATCCATTGACAGGTGATTAAAGAGGTTGTGTTGTAACTCACAGTGGGGCTATAGCTCAGTAGTACAGTGCTTGCTCAGCATCCTGAGTTTGATTCCCAGTCGGGAGGTAGGATTACGCAGTGGAACCTAACTGAGAAATAAAGTGGTATGCCACATACAACAAAATGGGTGGCCCTTCACATGTCTATGCTGTGTGAGAGAAACGAGCTACAGATTGTACCACAGAAACAAAATTAAACAGCAACTACAAGAAGAAAACAAAACAAAACAAAACAAACAAACAACACCCTGTAAACTTGGTTCAAATAACGCAGTGCAGAGCTATAAGTGCTTACATTTGGGAAAGGAGAATGTGGAAGCATAGGAGGAAGAAATACAAAGCGAAGAGAGTGACTGAAACAGGAGGTAGGACAGGGACTGGCAATGTCCCAGTCAAAACAGCAAGGCCAGTAAAGTTCTTGCTGGACAGGAATGCCAAAGAGCCTTCAGGTTCCTTGTTATCTCTTACCTTTGACTAGAAGCTATAGGTGAGGATCAAATCCTAGGGTAGGCACCTGGACACCTAGGATTTGGGCCAGTGGGCTGTCCAGTTCATTCCTCTTCCAAAAACCTAACCCAGTTTCTTCTATGAGTCCTTAAAAAAGGCTCTGGGACTAGTACATTGATGGTATTCAAGACTAGGAAATCCCTATTGCTAGAAAAGAGCCCTGCCCTCTTAAACTCCCACCTATCAATCAAAAAAAAAAAAATCTAATATTCGTCCTCTGTGTCTAATTTTCTTCTTTGATTCTTAACAGAACCTGAAGACACTAACTCAGAGGAAATTTTGTGTGACCCTAGCATTCAGCATCCTAACTCCCAAGTTAAAGCCCACCCATGTGTTGAAAGACTTTATTCCTCTCAAGGACACACTTTCAAATATATCATGATACTTCCCTGTATTATGATGAGAGGTAGTACTGGTAATTCCATGTGTGTATAAACATGTCCAAACTGCCAAACTATGCACTTAGATATTGTATTAGTCACTGTTAGATTACTGTGAAAAGACTATGTTTTATAAATGTTTATTTATTTTACTTATTCAGTTTACATCCCACGTTTTGTGCCCCTCCCAGACACCTTCTCCCACAATCCTTAGCCATCCCCTTTCCCATCTCTAAGCGGGTAGGGGCCCCCTGAGTATCTTCCCACCCTGGAACTCAAAGTCTCTGCTAGGCTAGGTACTTCCCTCCCACTGAGACCAGACGAGGCAGCCCTATTAGAAGAATATACTCCACATCCAGGCCACATCTTTTGGGATAACCCCCTACTCAAGCTGATTCAGACCCACTTGAAGATCAAGCTGCACATCAGTTACATAGGGGCTGAGAGGCCTAGATTGAGCCTGTGTATGTTCATTGGTTGGTGGTTCAGTCTGTGAGAGCCCCAAGGGTCCAGATTAGTTGATTCTTTTAGTCTTCCTGTGGCGTTCCTATCCCTTTAGGGGCTTCAAGCCTTCCTCCTATTCTTCCATAGGAGTCCACAAGCTCCTTCCACTGTTTGGCTATGGTATCTGCATCTGTGTGAGTCAGCTGGTGAGTGGAGTCTCTCAAGACATCCATGCTAGACTCCTGTCTGCAAGCATACCAATATCATTAATAGTGTCAGGGACTGGTGCTTGTCCATGGGATTTGTCTCAAGTTAGGCTGGCAATTGGTTGGCAGTTCCCTTTGTCTATGATCCTTCCCGAATTCCTGCATTTTTATAGACAGGATTAGTTTTGGGTCGAAAGTTTTATGGGTGGGTTGCTGTTCATATCTCTCCTGCCTGGCTGCAGGAGACAGTCTTCCCAGGATTCATACCCTTAATGCTGTGAATCACAGCTTAGGATACCCCCAGTGATTCCTGGGTGCCCCCTCTTTCCCAGTTCTCTGTCTCTTCCTGGAGATGCCCCCTATGTCACCCCACTGTCAGTTGCAGATTCCCATTCATTTTTATGGCTGTCTGGCCATTAGCGCAGCTCCTCCCCCGAACCCTCCCAGGAAACTTAACTGTGACCAAGTATCTCTCTTCTTTGTCCTGAACCAACTGTGTTCATCCTATACTACAACCCTTTATTGACAATGGCAGTCCTCGTACAGTTGTCTGGAAACAATATAGTTGCATCTCCAGAAACATCAGAGCAGTAGTTCAAGTAAATAAATATATAAATTGCGATTTGAAAGTACTCTGGTAAGAAAGTGATGCTACTAGCATAGAAGGTCTACAGAGCACTGCTGTTGCTGTCACTTCCATTGTTTGGCTTCTAATGGCATAGTCATAGAGACTCAAGTGGTTAGCCGATGTGCAAAACCCAGGCCATTTGCTTAGGCACACCTGCTGGCTTCTGTGATTTCGTTGAGTGAGATTTCACTGTTATTGTAAAGTTCTTTATAACTACTGTTTGGTGACTTAAAATATTGCTTTCACGAGATTTCTTTTTCAAGAAAATGAGTTCTCTCTCTACTAAACAACACTAAAGACCAATTCTAACCCCCTTTATAATTAAATTCCAAACAATGCCAGGCCTTGCTCATTAGTAATTGTAATCTCTAACCAATTACCAGATCTTCTAACTGTATTCATATTGAGAAAGTTAATTACTTCAGACACATTAAATACTGACAGGATTCAAATGGAGATTTTTAACTGAAATTAGTATTTGGATTGGGGCTCAATATGATTAGCACATAACAACTGCAAAAATACTTTATCATGTCATAACATGATAATATAGTGAGATGATAAGTCTATCCTCTACTTCTCTAAATAAGCTGATAATGTAAAATATCCAGATTCTAATCAGTTATGCCTTTACAAATCTTTCTCTGGAATTTTTTAAGTCAGGACACTCAACTAGCTAAAACCTTCTACTCTGGTTTAAGCCTAAGGGTTTTGGTTCAGCGAGAACTTTAGGAAAAAAGAGAAACAGAAAATTATTTTCTAGAATCTTAGCAAGCAATTTCTAGCAGGGAATTCATGAAGAGCAACGTATTCAAAGCATAAGATAGCATGGAGATCTTGTGCATATATCACATGGACAAGTACCACACCCAGCCTTTAAATGAACTCTTTTGTTCTGAGGAAATAAATAGTTCTATTCTAAATGTAAAAGCAGCAAGATTCTCAAATCCTTAAATTCCCCATAATGCCAAACATAAAGAATTTGATTCGAAATGGAGAAGAGTTCAAACATGCTTCTCAAGTCTGCCAGTCCATTATGACATAGTTAAGTCGAAAAGGTAAAAGTTTACAGGTTGAGTTGGCTTCCCCCTCCTATTCTCTAATACAAAGGGGTCAAGACCAAGGCACAAATAGAACTAGTATCTAAAACAGTCCTGGTTCTCATGGATGAATTTAAAAATAAAATAAAATGAAGTAAAACAATTTTATTCTTGCCAGGCCAAATGTTTAACCTCTTGGATATGTCTCTGTCATTTTTAATCTTCATCATAAATACATAATACTATCAGTGACCTTGTGGATCCCAGTATAATGAACTTATAGTGAAGAGTATTCCACAATTGCAATAGTAATCAAAGCAGATAATAAACTTTTCATATGCACTACTTTTCAACACAAGTAAAACTGCTAAGAAGTTGTTACGCTTTCTCAGTGCTAAAACTGATTCCCATCATTTTAGTGTGTGAGGATTTCCACGGTGTGGCATCTCGGAGCTGGAGTCCTCAGAACCCTGCACTGCTTTAGGTTTAATTCAGAAAGACTGAGATTCAGGAACATCAAAAGTGTAATTCTCAGTCAATGTCTGAAGACTATGACTCAAGCTGTCAGCCAGAATCTACCTTTAAAAACTTTGTTTTACTCAAGTGTGTTTGAAGCATAAAATTGGATGGCACCCACACAATGGAGAAGGTAACTGCATATGTTCAGTATCCTGGTTTATATGCCAAGCAATTCAGTATTCCCACACAGGTGGCCATAGCAATGTACAATAAAGGAATAAGTTGAGTTAACACATGAAATTAATCACTACAATTATCCTCTATGATTTGACTGTTTTTCTGTGATGTTTATATGGATGTGTGTAGCTAGGTATAGGTGTGTGTGTTTGCTTCGTTTTGCTTTGTTTTGTTTGATGATGTTATGTGTCTCACTACCAATGAGTTTATAATATTAATGACTTATACATGGATTTAGTATCAAAATATTAAGACTACATCTAAGATCTTCTTGAAGTAGTCATTCAAGAGAATATTTAATAATTTTAATAGTTGCTTTCAAAACTAATTACTAAATTTGAAAAACCACATTGTCCTTCAGAATGAAATGAGTACTTCAAAGTGTTAATATCTAATACTACAAAAATATAAAAAGTTTGGTTGCTATAACTTAATTAAAAGGGTTAAAAATTCCTATAGTATAGGAGATGTTAGAAGGTTCTGAGGTCCAATTCTTAGTACAAAATTATGAGCTAATTATATGTTTCACTGAGGTTCAAAAATTCCAAGAAAAAGCCTATAAATACTATATATGATAATTGAAAATTTTACATCATCACACACATGCAAATGATCAAACGCTTCCTAACCAACAGAGATGGGGCGAGAAACCCTCAAACACTTGATAAATTCTCATCTATTCCCAGACACCTTATAGCATTTTCTTTGGCTAAGTATTTTAATAATTAATTATTCAATTTTGAGAGTATCCCACATGTGTAATGAAATTTAGTCATCATTCCCTGTGATCTTATCATATCTTCCTTCTTAGCTCTCTGAAATCCTTCTTTTTCCAACAAGTCCTATTCTTACTTTCGTGGCTTTTTAAGAACACTTTATAATTATACTGCAGCCCTAGTTCCCCTTTCAAGACCCCAGGTAACTGACAGGTATGTAACACTAACAGAGTATATGACAAGGTGGACAATCTACTGTGTGCATAAAAGTATCCCACACATACCAACACCAAGGACAAAGTAGGAGGTGCTATCCCTTGGAAGCAGAAACACAGTGACCTTGGGTGTTTCACATCAGTCAGGCATCAGTAAGCTTGCTCCTTTTACAGCACTCCCACCAGAGGTTGATGATGCTAACTATATCAAAGCACTATAAGGCATGTAAGTGTATTCAGGTAACAGCCATATGAGCAAATACATGAATTAAATCTAAAAAAGGATCAATCAAATCCCTAAAAATTCAATTGTTGCCAGTTTTACTGTAGCTTATTCTAGTCAATACTTAGGAAATTTCTTCTCTGTGTTTAGGTTTCTGTTGCTATTATCTTAAGTATCTGCTATGTAATTTACTACTTGACAATATAGTGCAAACTGCCAATTATGTCATTCTTATTGTTCTCTCTCCAAATGCGGTTCAAGTTTTGAAGATGAACAATGCATTGCACTGATAGTCAGTGAAGCTGAGCTTTTCTTTGGAAAATCAGTCCTGTGGAGTAGAGGCTAGAATTAGAATCCAGGGACCAGAAACAAAATAAATCCTTTGAGAAACAGGAAAAAAAAACTCAATACAATATAATTTTTCTGTTCTCAAGTAGAAGATGTATTTCATAACTTTGAGGGAAAATATTTATATAACTGTTCATGCATACATATCCCACCTCAGCAGAGAGATGTTACAAACATAATTCCACTGAAAGAAATAATTGAGTTAGTAAAATTCCTGTAAAAGTATTTAAATATTTCTGGTTTTCTATGTGCCTTTAATAAGTATCTAACAACAGACATTGCTGTTAAGTTTACATGTATATGCTACTTGTCACGAAAAGAAAAATCTGTTGTTCAAACCCCTTGAAATCCATTCATAATGTTTTGGAGAAAACATAAAATTGAGAATCAAAGTACATGCATTTCCTTTTCTTTCTTTTTTTTTCAAAGACATTTTATAGCATTCAGGCTCCATCTTTAACCCCAAGCATGTCGACAGTAATGAAAGTGTCATATAGCTTGCTAGAGTGTATTATTAAAAAAACTAAAATATAAATCAGAGGAGGTTCCAATATTGCACTAGAATTTACTGGCTGTAAGCTGTGTCTCATATTACTCATCAAAATTGAAAAAGTCATACTTATTCTCACAGGAAATTAAGGAGACTTGAGATGACTTAATGGAAGTTATTTTAACTTGCAAGGCAGTTATATAAAAAGGAGCAGATTAAATTCCACTTTTAGAGGAAGCCTGGGCAGAAGTGCCAGTAGCTAAAGGGAAATAATACAGTAATGAGATGACTTGAGGGCTTGAATCATCATTCCTTATAGAACCTTTGTATTGGGTCTTTTCGTACTCTGATATTAGAGTTAATAGAAGGAAGGCAGCCAGAGAGGCTAGACTTAGTGGTCTTATCCTTTGAAGGATAAGACAAAAGAGAAATGAAGTGGTCAGAGCAAGTTATATTTCCCGATAATACAACTGATAGCTCTCAATCAGTTCCTAATGAGTTATCAAGTGCATTCCCATCTCAGATCATCAGAATAAATAAGTAAATTGTGGTGTTGAAATCCTAGCACTGATACAGAGATTGACTGATTGCAGGGGCTCACTGGGATACACTCTATTCTACTGGGCAATTTCCAGCAAGTCAGAGATCCTACCTCAAAAGCAACTGTGGACAGAACTTTAAGAAGGCTTGCAGGGTTGTCTTTTGGACTCCACATGCACTAGCACACAGGCACATTACACCAGAAAAACATATACATGAATACACCCGCATGTACATGCATGTAAATACAATTCCATAATAACTCTCCTAGAGCTCCGACATATAATTCATAGTCATTTCAACTTCCTTAAGATTAAAAACATCACATAAAGAATAAGTCATATTAAATAATCTTCCACTGTAGTAATAATTGTAGTATGACATCTTTAAAATAATGAAATAACCAAATTAATATAGAAAAAGAATGAAAATGTTTTGAATATTAAAGTTAGAAAAGTAGACCTGTATAGGTATATCTTTCTGTAATCTAAAATCAGGGAAATGATTAGAAATGGCATTGCCCAAAAGCTTTTTTTAAAAAAAATTATCCAAATAAATAATTAAGTCCAGAGGGATTTCACACTAAAAATAATCTCAATATGTATTAAAGTCAAGCAAAATATAGCTTATGAAAGCTGTAATGTGGTGATCATTTCAGGTAATTATAAATTTGTCTAGTAGAATGTTCACTTACAGGAAGTCAAATATCTCTGGCTTTCAACTGCTGAAATCATTAGTGGCCTTCTATGCTTGTAGCAACCACATGAGCATATATAATTCAGAATTTTCTTCAGAAAGGAATATTTTATATACCATAGAGAATAAGAGTGCCAACAGAGTTTCTTGTAGTGAACACTAAGGGACGAGGAGAAACCAGGTTGAACCCAGCGCCTATACTGGCTAGGTAGTATACTCTGAATTTGGTTTAAAAGTGATTTCCTTTTCTCAGTACTCCCACTAAAGTGACCAGAATGCCACACTGACTGATGTGAAGGCACTCCTAAATCTCAAGTGGCAGCAGTATGTTCTCTAAACCATGCTTTGTAAATGGCTGTGAGGTATATGAAGCGCTGTCTCGGACTGAGCCCTCTATGTCTTACTTCACATGTTGGCAAGAAACAAGACTTACATGATAGCAAACTGGTGTTATTTGGAATAGACATATCGAATTTCATATGAAAAAAGTAATTGATATATATATATACATATATATATGTGTGTGTGTATGTATGTATATATATATATGTATATCCAAATTTTGTTATAAAATAAAGAATAACTTTACAGATGAATATGAGTAGATTTAACCAATTCATAATTCTAAAACATGTCAGACACAAACTGCATGAAACTGAATAAAGAAAAAAAGAAAAACATAGCAGCCAGACAACTTGAAAAGACAAAGGAAATTTTTATAGAATTTTATTTAATTTTTTTTTGCTTTTTGTTTTGTTTTGTCTTGCTTTTCTTGGATGTTTTATTTATTTACATTTCAAATGTTTTCCCCTTTCCAGGACTCCCCTTCAGAAACTCCCTATCACATGCCCACTATCCCTACCTCTATGAGGGTTCTCCCCCACCTTCCCACCCAACCACTCCCTACTTCACCTCCCAATGCATTACCCTACATTGGGGTATCAAACAGCCTCAAACCCAAGGACCTCTCCTCCTACTGATGTCCAACAAGGACATCCTCTGCCACATATGCGGCCAACACCATGGGTCGCTCCATGTGTATTCTTTGGTTGGTGGTCCAGTTGCCTGGAGTTCCAGGGGTCTGGCCTGTTGACACTATTGCTTGCTCCTTGGGGCTGCAAACCCCCTCGGCTCCTTAAGTCCCTTCTCCAACTCCTCCATCTGGGACCCCAAGGTCAGTCCAATGGATGGCTGCAAGCATCTGACTCTGTATTTGTCAGGCTCTGACAGAGCCTCTCAGGAGACAGCCACAACAGGCTTCCATCAGCAAGCACTTCCCCACACCCACAGTAATGTCCAGGTTTGGTGATTGTATTTGGGATGGATCCCCAGGTGGGGCAGTCTCTGGATGGCCCTTCCTTCAGTTTCTGCTCCAGAAATTGTCTCTGTAACTCCTTCTATGTGTATTTTGTTCCCCCTTCTAAGAAGGATCATAGTATCCACACTTTAGTCTTTGTTCTTCTTGAGTTTCATGTGTTTTGCGAATTGTATCTTGGGTCTTCTGAGCTTCTGGGCTAATATCCACTTATCAGTGAGTGCATACCATGTGTATTCTTTTGTGATTAGGTTACCTCATTCAGGATAATATCTTCCAGATTCATCCATTTGCCTAAAAATTTCATAAATTCATTGTTTTTAATAGCTGAGTAGTAATCCATTGTGTAAATGTACCACATTTTCTGTATCCATTCCTCTGTTGAGGGACATCTGGGCTCTTCCTTTCTTCTTAGGCTTCATATGGTCTGTGATTTGAATCTTGAGTATTCTGATCATTTGGACTAATATCCACATATTAGTGAATACATAACTTGTGTGTTCTTGTGTCACTGAGTAACCTCACTCAGGATGATATCCTCTAAATCCATCCATTTGCCTGTGAGTTTCATAAAGTCATTGTTTTTAATAGCTGTGTAGTACTCCACTGTGTAAATGTACCACATTTTCTGTATCCATTCCTCTGTTAAGGGACATCTGGGTTGTTACCGGCTTCTGGCTATTGTAAATATAGCTGCTATGAACATAATGGAGTATGTGTCCTTATTACATGTTGGGGCATCTTCTGGGTATATGCCCAGGAGTGGTATAGCTGGGTCCTTAGGTAATACTATGTCCAATTTTCTGAGGAACCACCAGACTGATTTCCAGAGTTTTTGTACAAGCTTGCAGTCCCACCAACAATGGAGGAGTGTTCCTCTTTCTCCACACTCCCGCCAGCATCTGCTGTCACCTGAGTTTTTGATCTTAGCCATACTGGTGTGAAGTGGAACACACAGGATTGTTTTGATTTGTATATCCCTGATGACTAAGGATGCTGAACAATTCTTTAGGCAGGAAATATTTTATTATTATTATTAAATGTAATGTTTAAGGTCTCTATCTCTTCCTCTTCATCCTTCTCTTTCTTATTCAAAATGATATAGTAAAATTCCAAGCCTACTTAAATAAGCCATAAGTGAGATTATGCAGAAGCTGTCAATGTATGCATTCATGGAAAGGAACATATCCATACATTTAATATATTAAGACACATTGCAATGATTGCTAGCATTATTTCCATAACAAATTATTGAAGTGCAGTTAAATTTTGAGACATCTCTCCAATGAAGTTTTATTGGTTTTCAGTGTATCCTCCTCACTCTTACGAGGATATTATCTTCCAAAGTAAATATGAACACCTTCCTACTTAAGACAGTCCAATACTACATCAGTATCAAGACACACTCCAAATTCTCTCATCATGGCCCCTATTAATTCCATTCCCCCTAGGTCTCCATTTTCATCATTTTTTAAAACCGCATTTCATTGTATAATTGCCATAAGTCTTGTGCAGATTCTTAGATAAATAAGAATGTGTTTTGTTTGTTTTTCACTTTATTGAATCCATGTTAATTGCATTATGCTTCATTTCTACCAGTCATGCTACCCCTGGGTTATTTGTAGAGACCTCCTCATCCCCAAGAGTTGACTTCTTCTAGAAAACTGGCCGTGTGTCACCCTCCTTCTGCTGCCTTTTCTGAATGCATCTCTGTTTTCTCACAGAGTATAAAGGGCATCTGTGAGTTGACATGTTTCCTTATTCATTGTAATTAGGCAGAATATATCAAGAACAAGGATTCTCATATCTCTGTATTACACCATGTAGTGCATTGTGAACTCTAAGGCACAACTACTCAACAAAGTAAGAAAACATCATACTTATTTGTTAAAATTAATCTAAATCTGTAACCTCATGATTGGCTTGTTTTACTGCTTCAAAGAATGCAAATGGGTGCTTTGTGATAATTAGAGACTAATTCATTGCAAAACTTCTTGAGATGGCATACAACAATATTGTAAATACTCTATGAACATTAAATAGGTAAGTAAATTTTTATATGGATTGATGATAAATTGTCACTTGACTTTTTAATTTATAAAATAAGAATGACTAGATATCTTATGGAGAGTAATAAAATTATTTAGAAATTTATGACACACTACTACAATGAAAATTTGTATTTCTTATTAGATGAAATAGCATTTACTTTAAACCATGATCAAAGAAGTACCCTAAAGTGATCCCAACTAGTTAAACTTGAAAAAATAAATGTATATATGTTTTCTATAACTATTACTTCATGAGCAGGTACTGAATTAATTATATTTTTATTAATGTGAAATTCCCACATCCCATCATTTCTATTTGAGAATGTTAAATAAATGTCAATGGAATATAGTACTCTGTCATGCCCGTTTTTTATTAAGATCTTTAGGTCTGGGTTGACTCCCTGATACATGATTAGAATATATATATATATATATATATATATGTGTGTGTGTGTGTGTATTTACATATTTATAAGTGCATGTATATGAACTTGTGTATCCAAAAGATAAAAACATCTTTAAAAGCTATAAATAATATTTAAACATATATAAAATGACAGACTGATTGTTTTTAGGATGACCCAAATAACATCAGCAAATTCTTACTTAGAACTATTACATAGTCTATTTATTTCTAGATAGACTTGATAATTAAGAATGTATATTGCTATTCCAGGAATAACCATTATATAATGTAACAAAATTAAAGCTTATATTCAACAGAGAAAGCAAAAGGAAGGATAAAAAACAAAGTAAGTCATTAGACATGATTAAAAATGATGCAACAGGAAGAAAAGAAAATTCCCCAGTCATGGCAAATGCCAAGAATCATATTTAAACAGAAAATAGAATAGGTTATACTAAATGTACATGTTTTACTTAAGCGGAAATGTTTGGATATTTCATGTGATGCAGACTCACCTGGTCTTTTGCTAATGCAGACCCAGACCCATGGGAGGACACGTGATGTTTGGAGAGAGTATAAATAGGATTCAGTTGTCAACGGTCTTGTGTCTTCTTCTTAGCTGATCTTCATCTTCTTAGCTAAAATACATGTCTTAGCTGATCTTCACTCAGTTGAGAAAGTCATGAAAGAAAACTCCTGGCACATAGGATGGTCCAGTCACTTCTGCTGACTCATGCAGATGCAGCAGAGGACAGGGGTTTCTTCCAGATCATGCCACTACTGAACGGGACTGTTGATCCTGACAAAGGGCAATTAGATTTGCCCGAAAGAACTATGTTTAAACAGGCCCACATCCCTTTGTCCTTTTTATCATCTTTTCTCCCCTAACTTTGCATGGTAGGCTAGAAGGGGAGACGAAGCATTTGAGAACTCTTATTAAAAGTATATGAGAAATGATACTAAATTACTAATACATGCTCAGCATCATATCATGTACAATGAAGCACTTTAAAGGTAAACAAATCCATAAATTAAAAATAAAATAAAGAACACATGAAAAATGTTTCATTAATAAACATAGTTAAGCCATTGTGAGAATATTAATACCTTCAAAAGTAGATAATATATTAAAAGTCTTTACCAAGTGTTAAGAGGTTATTAAACAATGATAAATTATGAAATTAGGACTAAAAGTAATAATTTTAAGATTTAGAAAACATATAATATAAATCCATAATTGAATATTGATCTAAGGACACTGGAGCAACACTATCTCTATAATTGAGCCACCCAAGTATATGGAGATTTACACAGAAAGAAATTCATGTTTATACACTTTTCATATCTTCAGGCAAAACCAAATGAAGGGCTCTAAAATTGGTCCCAATAGATTTCACAGAAGAAATTACATAGAATATTCACTGTTACTATCTAGCTCATAAGAAAGAGACTTAAAAGCTATTGTTCTGTGTCTGCATGATGACCCACATATTAGAAAATAAATGGGAAATTAAACTGATTATATTGTGAAAGAGGAAGGATATACAAACTATAATCTTAGTTTTAGAATTTAAAAGCTAAGGGCTAGAAATAAAGTATGTTAACCTTATACCTGAACTATGAGAAGCGGTACTATCATACGCAGTTGTTGTGTGTTCACACCAGTGGGAAAGCCCTACTTGTCCTGTGAAAGAAGGGTTGTGGCTAGCAGGCCTGCGGGTGTGAACACCAGAGAAGCTTCAGCACATGCTGATTCTGGAGATGCTTGGAAGGGTTGCTTCAGCACATGCTGATTCTGGAGACGCTTGGAAGGGATGCTTC
>NC_034596.1:87555958-87578608 GCF_900095145.1 Mus pahari | reverse complement strand
CACTTGGAAGGGATGCTTCAGCACATGCTGATTCTGGAGTCACTTGGAAGAAATGCATGTAGCCAAAGCTCAGCCACTTGGCACTTGCTTCCTAAACAACTACTCAGGATCCCAAATAAGTTATCCAGTACCAACCTAAAATTCATGGGTTTGTTTGTTAATTGTACCAGGTACTCGGAATCAAGGACATCCGAGTGCAGCCCAATACTTTGTAAGAGCAGGTCTCCAAATCAGATGCGATTTTCCTAAACAGGGTGCTACTCATTAGAACATGTGCTTCTCCCTTCAACTTGCTGAGTAAATATTTACTCAGTGAACTGCTTGAAACAAACAGTATATGGATGCTGTTCCAGCAGTTAAGCATGCGTTTGGTCAAACTGATAACTTCAGAGAATGTAAAAAGAGGTACAGACTAACAATTTGTTTGCCTGCTCCCTTTAACAGAGTGACTATTTCACCCATGGAAGCCTTATTGTACCATCTTTGGCTGTATGAACACATAAGACCAAGAATCAAAAAGAAAAAGAAATATTTCTTCTCTCTTTGGATGAGAGAACATACTTCATTGAAAATCAAAATAACATAATATTTATAATTATGATATACAATGTCAGCAGACACTGTGTAAAGAAAAAAATAATAAAAGGTTATAAACAATCGAATTTACTTACCAAGGTCCAGAGGCTGAAACAGTAAACATACGGGGATGCTACTTGGCTTTATTTTGGTTTGGTTGCTTGGGTCTTACTCTTTTTCCATGTCTGGTCTGTTTTTTAAGAAAGATTGAAACTTTTGAGTACACAACATTCATCTCTTCCTTAGAACGCCACTTTCATTTCGATAGATTTCACTGGACTATGAATTTTTGGTAGAAGTAGCTTCTAAAGGTTATGTTAGAGCAAAGCATGTTTAAAAATCATCCTAAATAACTTGTCGGTACTTGGCATACTCTGATGATGTCTAGTTATATTCCCTTGGGCCACTCTGAAGTATGATGTTCATCTGTGATGTTTACAACCTTTCTATGATTTAAATTCAGTTAGTAAAATCAACAGGAGGGCAAGACCTTACTTATGCTAGCATATTTAACCTCTAGGGGATATATGCTTCTGGATAATTATGCACAGACTTAATATTTATACAAATATTGTGTGCTAGCAGGGAGGAGGTTGCAAATGAAGCTCTCTCATGAATATTCAGCACTGCCAATTCCAGTTAGAAAGAGACACTAACATCTTTTCTTTGTAGATGTAAAACATTGGGATGTGCATATACTTTTTTCCCTTCTGTTCTTTAATTGCTTAAAACCGGTAAGGCAGAGAAATTGCCAAAGCAGTTTTATTATTCCAGGTACAAGAGTAGTATATTGTTTTAATCTAGATAACATAGTCATATTTGTATACAAAATCATGAACCAAGAAATTTTAAATTGACTCACTATTACAGGAGTCCATTTCTCTCTCTCTCTCTCTCTCTCTCTCTCTCTCTCTCTCTCTCTCTCTCTCTCTCTCCTCTCCTCTCCTCTCCTCTCCTCTCCTCTCTCTCCACATTTTCCTTTCACTTTACCCTTCTCCCTCCTCTTAAAATATCAATGCATTCATTTAAGCAGTCACCTTGAAAAACACATTGGTTTCTCAAGCAATTATGAAATAGAGAACCTTAGATGTCCTACTCCCCCCACAGTTCTTATCCACTCTCATGAAAACCCTTTAAGTTTAGAAAAAAATAAACAAAATAAAAAACAAACAAAAACAGGTAAACAAACAATAAAAAGACATTCATATAATTTCTCTACAAGGTCTAAATATATACCCTAATGATTTCAAGCCTAAGCTCCCCACACTGAAAAACTGTGAATGAATTTTTTAAAACTACAAAAGATTTTTCTTATGTACATGTAAAGAACTTTCAGAATTTTATTAGAAGAGTATCACCTCTGTAGAGTTAGTTTTTTCTAAGAAAGCTATAATATAACATTTTAGGTGCCACTTTTACTGTTGCTTTCTTTCTGGCAACTAGAAAAAGAAATGTTTATTCCAAAAGTAGAGAACTTTAGAGTTAAAGGCTTCAAATGAGAATGTTATTGTGTGTTGGATGGCCGAAAGCTTACCCATTAAAACAGTCCATAAGATTCTTTCCACAGTTGAATGTTGTTTCATCAAAACTCTTGTGACTCTCTGCAGAATCAAACACTGGCTCTTTCTAAGTAAAATCTTGATGTTCATAGAAGAGTGAGCTAAAATCTAATATTTCAGTACTTAAAGAGTTAGATCATCAAATTTAACTTGTAAAATGTTTATGTAAATCATATTTGAAATGAGCCTTGTAAAGAGCTCATGTCATACAACAATCTGAACAATGAAAGCTAACTATCTCAAGCACCTTGTCCTCAGACCTGATATTTGACAATTTCCTAAAATATGAGTCTACTTAGCATTCCAGATAAAGGTAAACCCCATCAGTATGCTTGGAATAGTGATATGATAACTTTATATCATGAAGATGAAAACCAAGCTTGAGGGCTAATACACTGATGAACTACAGGGACTAACTAGTCTCTGCAAACATTGTGTGAAAGCCATCGTCAGGGCCTGAACAACAAACATATCTTTCAGATTATTAAATAAAAGAATAATTTGACTTCTCTCATGTTTAAGCTGATGTTAAAGTTTTTTGATAATTACAATTGGGTCTAATATTTCTTTATTATCTACTAACATTATAACTACAAAAATCAGTTACTAGAGGCTTCAGATATGCTCAATCATTAAGGTATTTGTTGTACAATATGAGGACCTGAGTTTGGAAATAGAGGACCCATATAAAACATCAGGTGTTATAGCATATGACTGTAATTCTAGCACAGAGGAGGCATATACAGGAGGAACACCAGAGCCGATTGATCAACTAGTAATGCTGAAATACCAAGATATAGACTTACTATGAGAGAGAGAGGGAGAGAGAGAGGGAGAGAGAGGGAGAGAGCGAGCGAGAGAGAGAGAGAGAGAGAGAGAGAGAGAGAGAGAGAGAGAGAGATTTTATTTCTCTTCACCTAAGATTGATGGAATGTACATCCACACATGTATACAAACTCATTCACAGTAAAATAAAAAATAGTAACTAAAATATAAGGTAAATAGAAATCAAGAAATAATACCCAAGATTAATATTGACCTCCGGTCTGTATATGTACTCACATGGACACAAATACATACAGATCAATAAAGAAATGTTACTTTGTTATAAGTTGTTCACTGGCAGGGGACATAACCCAGTTGGTATAGAACCTGCCTAGTATTGAAGTTGTTCAATGCATTTGTTGGCATATAATGAATAGAATTATAATAGTGTGTCTCAGACTTACATATTCTATGAGTAAAGTGTCATGTTACTATGAAGGTTCACACATTTCCCCAAATCAAAGCTCTTGTATGGGTGACTCAAAATGACCTATTCCTCCTTAAAAGCTAAAATGCCTCAATGTCCTCCTGACAAGAATACCAAAATTTGTTAGAATTGGGGGAAAAAGTCTCTTAGGACCTCAGAACCCAACCGGGCATTGTTCTTTCAGACCAATGTCATCTCTTGACAGTGTAAGCTATTGGGTCCACTTCTTGAGCTTTTACTTAGAATGTGGTCCTACAAGGACAGTTATCCTACAACTTTATGACTTCTCAATACGCTGACTTCTATCTCATGATATCCCAGAAACAGTACTTGTTTTGTTGTTTGTTGAATAAGTTAGGTTGACTTTAACATCAAAAATACAAAAAGACAAACAAACAAACAAACAAGCAAGCAAACAAAAAACCCCAACTGTATCAGAAGTGTTACACAGCAAGGAAGACTTTATTTCACCATTTCCAGGGAAAGTATAGAGAGAAATCAATTTTTCTGAAAAACTAATTAGGCATATATTTAAGTGTTGAGGTAAGCTAGTGTAAATTTCCTAGATTTTAGACATCAGAATTTCATCGATGTGATGAGCTAATCTGTGTTATCTGATTAGAATTTATGAACGTTACATTTATATTTTCTGTGAACACCGGATGATGTCTGGCTTTTGGTGATTACATCTTTAAAAGATGCTTCCCATGATGCTTCCCATTTTCTTGAGAAGCATATTATAAAGTTATAGTGTGCAAGAGTCCAGTGATGACGTAAATATTGAAGGAGTGGAGACATTTTATGGCTACAAGTTCTCCAAGGTTAGTGCTCGAAATACAGTTAGGTCAGGGGCCAAGAGTCAGAAAAAAATATGTCCAAAGTTCAGTGGAATAGAAGGAAATTAAAACTATGTTGGTTGAAGTTTAGATTAGAAAAGTCCATGCGTTTACTATCACTGATAATAGGTCCTTAATCAAGGAAAGCTATAAGTGAAAATGATGTAATCATAACACTTAAATGTTATGGCTCCTATCATTCCTGCCAGGAGTAAGGGGGGGGGGGTAAGAGGCCTAGTTGCTGGTTACCCTGTTCCTATAAGTTAAGATCCTTTCTAATTTAAGATTTTTTTGCACCGTGTTTCTGCCCTTTTCAAAGGGAACATTTACACTAATATAATAAAAATTCAACATCTATAACTTTTGTGTTAGTAAGAAACATATGCAAACATGTACACCCAATAAGCCAAAAACAATTATATTCAGTGTTTCATGTTCTACTCTGGAAAGAATGATGAGTCTGGACCCAGTCATCTACATATTATATCCAATGCTAAGTATCAAACATATTAATATTTTCTACTCAAACATGCTCTCACATCACATTTTCTTTATTCTTTGAGCATGCAGAAAAATAACAAGAATGATTTTAAATTCATTAGAAGATATAGAGAAAAGATTCTGCACAATATTTTGTACCTAAACAAATATTTGGAGATGGTGGGGGAAATGATTACCCTTACTCTCTATTTGGCTTGCAACTCTTGAATACAATACAGCTAAAAGGATGAGTTAAGATATGGGGAAGTATGATAGAGCTCTGTGTCTGACTCATAAGTATTTGACTGTTGCTCTTTGTAAATTAAATATGGTTTTGAGGGTGGAGTTTATGCTTGATTCCATGGATTTTATCTTGTATAAGTTTCTCATATTCTTGGTACAAAATGCCAACAATGGAATATAAGTTCCCAAAGAAAGGAGGGAGCACACTAAAGCCAACAGATCATACAGGTATGTTTCCTCAGATTTGCTCCAATTTTCCAATGGCAATGCCAGTAAAGCCCTGACTAGAAAAACAAGCCCCATATTGCTTTTAGGAGTTCCTTCGGAGGCATGTATTTAGGTGAAGCCATGGTTCTTGAGTTCACTAAGCAAAGCTTTCAGGGTGAGTAAGTGTGACACAGGGTTAGAGTTTCATCCTTAATTTAAGCACAGATATTCATGGAAAGAAAAGACAGCCAGGGAAAAGAACAGATACAAGCAAGAATATGTGGTCTTCTTAAGAGAAAACCAAGCTTCAGTATTAAGGATAGCTAGAATATATCACGTATTATGTCATCAAAATTATATATAAAAGATTTTTGTATATGTGGGTATGTTAAAAATATTATATAATATATGACTTGTAGGCCTGGGCATATGCATTACATAATGCATAAGTTATAGGCCTGAGCATATATATTATATTTATATATAATATATATAGTAAATACATAACATATATTTAATAAAATCAGAAAAGGGGTTGGAGGGGTGAATAGTTTCTGTAGTTTCCTCACAATTCTTTAAAATTTAACATGTATATTTAAATATATTTATGTTAAGATTTAACGTGTGTGTGGGAGGGGGTGTATTAAAAGGTTTGAGAGGAGAGCAATCCCATAAGGTAAAACTATGGCTCATAATGGTTTGGCAATGGAGTTAAAACACACCTTTTATGGTTAATAGGCATTTTGTGAAGTTATTTGAAAAATATAAGGTTTACATCTAAGAAAGGAAGCAGGCTATATTCAAAGGTCATTGATGCTCAGGCCTTAAATATGTTCGTTTTATTTTTTTAAAAAATCTTACTTGAATCAGTGCTGTAGGAAAAGAAAATTGTCTCTATGTAAGAAATAAATCTCCCAAGTAAATGTTAGTTGTGCAGGAATATTGTCCTTCTGCTGGTATAACCCCAGGGTGAGAGGGTCCTTTCTACTCCAATGTCTTCTTTATTTTTTATGTCTTTCTCTCTTGCCTCATTCACATTCCACTAAAAATCATATGACCCAAGATAATGCAAAATGTACTTTTCTCACAAAGGTCAGTGAAATAGAATGAGTATTTCTAAACAAGGTTTCCATTCTCTAATTATAATTCTTTAATACTTTCTCCAGGAAGACAAAATAAAGTTCTTTAACTGTTTGCTGAGACACCTTCAGATTTTGATACAGAATTCCAAAATATTGTTAATACAGCTCCTATTCTAACAATCCTCCCCTAAACAGAGACTTGACTTTTTAAACCAAATTACATGGCTTTCTGAGTAGAGTGTGAAATCTCACACCACTAAGCACAGGACATGAGTCATCCTTCTTTCTTTAGATATGTACTCTGAATATAGTACCCATCCATTGATCACTTTATTGCTTTCTTGATTATAATATCAGCTTTCCAGATGTCTATCTCAGAAAGTATTGGCACATTAGGTGTTCAATATGTGCTTGCATTTGGTGCTTACAAAGTGTATATCTCTTACTTCATTTCACCTTAGATATAGTCATTGAATTATCTCATATCATTACAAGGATGCTTACAAAGATACTGAGATACTCCTCTCACATGATTATGCTGTTGTATACTACTCTTATTACTGTTCATCTCTTAATTTACATAATATACACATTATTTTATCACAGGTATATGCCATATTTATCTTGACTATCTTTGATACTGACTAGTCACCTGAAGGGAGTATTAGTTGCAATTGCCCAGATAAGATTGGCCTATGGGCAAGCCTATGGAGGCTGTCACAGGGGTCTAGACCACTACGGGCAGTAAGATTTCCAAGAAAGGTACCTCTGGGATGTCTAAGAAAGCTAGCTAGGCATGAGCCTGTGAGAAACCTAGCAAGTATTTTTATTGTTTCTGCATTCAAAGTCCCTGCTTGAGTTTTCTGTATAGCTTCCTTCAGTGATGAACCATAACCTGTACCCTGACATCAACCCCTCCTTCTCCTAAGGTGCCTTTGATCATGATATTTGACACAGCAGCAGAAAGAAAAATGGGGTAGTATAAAAGTATATAAATGTAGTGCATATAAGATTTAATACTATATGTGGCATCAACCATCCTTGCAGGCCAATCAAGCCTGCAATCCAAGGGTCATGTCCAGCTGACAATAGCTATATGAGATATAACAAAAATTATAAAGTTACTTAAAGCATTTTGAGATTTTTTCTATAATATTTTTAAATGAATGATGCCATTCTCAGAGGTGATCAATATAGAAGACAACATGGTCCTACAATGTCAAATGTGGGCACAGCAGGGAAAGTGTTAGGTCATACCCTGCAGAAACCAGGCAGCACTAGAGGAGGTGGAGACACTTTCATGTCATTGAGGTAAATCAGACTCTTGAAGATTTAGGAGTTAATTGATTATGAAAGAAAAAGTTAATCAGTTCCTCCTTCTGTCTCTTAACCAAAGCAGATATCCAAGGGGCTCAATTCTAATTGATGTAGGGAGGTAAACCTGGTGGCAACCATGGAAGAATTAACCACTCATCATGCCTGACCTACAGTGAGGGGGCAGCATCCTAAATTAGACTAACATTCTTTATTGCTAATTCTTCATAGACCTTTGTCACAAACAATAATGAGGAAACTTCAGAAAGCAGGAGAACAATTGCTAGCTCAGGAGAACAATTGCTAGCTCAGTGTAGGTAAATCTCCTAGTTCTGATTCAGTAAATAGAAACTAGATCTTCAGGTTTAATCACTCAACACTTGAACTGAGTGTAAAGTACTTCAGGTTTAATCACTCAACACTTGAACTGAGTGTAAAGTACTCGGCTCTTGATGCTCATCAACTGTTTTCAGCAAAACTTTCCAATTACTTATTTCTTCGTGATGGACATTCCCAGAAATGTCATCTCTCTTCTGCTTCTTTACAAATATTCTTCATGCTGATACCCCAGCTTTGTCCCTGGGCCTGCTTGCCCCTTTAGCTCAAATCAAACTTCTTATTTGTCAGAAGCCATAAGCAACCATTTTTGAACAGCCACAGAATGTGTGGTTTGTGCTAAAAAAATTTGTAGAAGGGTGTTTAAAAGAAGCTGAAGTCCTTTCAACTCAACTTGAACATTCACTCTAGGTTCCCTTAGGAGTTTCTGCAATTATGGACAAATCTACTCCCATGACAGTTAATACTATAGTTACACAAAGGCAAAATTACAAAAATTTCTGTTCACTGAAATTTAGACTGAGGTTATATGTCAAGAATACACACAACTGGTGTGCCGTGTATAAAAAGATTTCCAAAAATTTCAAATTGTAGTGGGAACCTTAAAGCCAACACATATAATCATATTGTAGTTAGCTGCAAAAATATGCTGATTTAATTGATTTAGTTTTGTATGATGTTCTCAAACTATACATTTTATACAAACATTTTTAATAATATATTGGGAATGATTTTTCAAATAGTATGAAGTTAGATATGTTTTTCATATTAGCCTGTTTCATCCAGAATTCATTGTTTGATGTTTATAGGCTTTATGTCCCTACTTTCTGTCTTCATTTCTATAATCATTGATTCAAATTCCTAACATGATACTTTTTTCTAGAAAACTTTTATGACACTTTGAACTATATGTCCCACAATACAATTCAGTTGAATCAAACATATTGGTCAGATTATTCTGTAATGACTGAAAGAGAAATTGAATGGTATAAGCAATTGTATCACAGCCGTGTCAAAGGAAGGGGCACACTAGGTGCCATTTATTCACTGTAATGCTGCCTACATTACAAATTAGTAAGTCTTTAAAGAAAGTACTTTATAATTACAGTCTTTATTACCAAAAATACTAAATATATCAATATGTATACATGTTTTTATAGCTTTGGGGAATGAAAACATATATACATTTCCAATAGATACATGTACATATACAAGTATATATGTAAACATATGCATGCATATTCACATTCTTTGTGAACATATGTGTATCTCCTGTATGTGATTCCAAATAAAGACTCTCTAACTCCAAAACTGGTCTTTAAGACAGTGCAAATAATACATCTTACATCAGTCCTCCTAAATGGGAAACTCGGGACCAGATAATTGTTTCCTCGTCTGTTATGGTCTATATCAGCTCTACCTTTCTAGCCTAATGCGTTTGCCACACCTCTGAAACGAGATTCAGTCAAGAGGTGCATCCCGACTTCCTGACATGAGTCCTATATTTTTGGATAAGGATCATGAAGGGGATGGAGGACTAGAGGGAGAAGCCATGTGTACCTGGCATACATACGTGAACAACTGGGAATCTAAAGGGCAAACATCTTGCTCACTGGTGAGGACATGAAAGTTTGACATAGGCATTATCGCTTTGTTCCCCAGGTAGATAGTTTCATGATATGCTCTCCAATACTACTTAAGATGCTCTGTACAATCCGACATCAGTCTTCTGTCTGATGGGGGACTTGGAAGCATATTCCTGTGCTGTTGCTCCTCTCTTTCCACACTTTCATTCCTGTTCCCAGTGGTCACTCTCTGGATGAATGTTTTTTTTGTTGTTTTTTTTGTTTTTTTTTTTGGAAACCCTGGTCTTGAACTCTTCTTTCAGAATAACACTGCCTAAAAACTAATCTTAATGCATGGAATACAAATGTTTAATGATATTCACCATATTGTTCTAGTTTGGGAAAAGGAGAGATACATTAGAATATTTAAAAGATTGAGACAAATCAATATTATTAAAAAAAACTTTAAGTAAGCAAGTCAATTATATATATAATATTCTATATGTATAATATTATATATATATATATATATATATATATATATATATATTCTAGTTTAAACTGCATTAACCTGTGTCAGGTGGTGATGGGGCATGTGCCCCTGGAAGTGCAGGTGCCAAAGTCCAACAGCGGTCGTCAGATCCCCTGGAGCTTCAATTACAGGTGTTTGCAAGGTTCACAATGTAAGTTCTGAGAATGGAACATTGGTCCTCTATCAGAGTAGTTCATGTTCTTAATTGCTGAAACCTCTCTTCAGTCCAGTTTTATCAACTATGTAAAGTTTTGTTTTCCACATTTTGTAGCAATTTTGTGATATTTTCTTTAGAAGTAAGGCTCTTTTCAGTTAGAAGCCTGGCATTCTAACATCATGCAGCATGTTCTAAAAGAAGAAACCTCTGTTATCCATTTGTCCTTTTCTTTTCTGTATGATCTCACAAAAAGTACAGAAATATTGTGTTCAGCTACAAGATATATATTTTTTTAATAATTCATTAGTTTATGTGTAATGAGTGCTTTGCACATGTAACTGGTGCCATGGGGGCCAAAAGAGGGCATTAGAATACACTGAAAGTAGAGCTACAGACATTTGTGAGCCTCCATGTGGGTGCTGGGAATGGAATCCAAGTCGCTTGAAAGAGCAACCGATACCCTTAACCATTAAGCCATCTCTCTAGCTTCATGTATTTCTCTGCCTTCCATGAAGCTAAAAGTAACTATGAGGCTAAGTTTTAGTAAAAGGTATGAATGAGAAGAGGACTGTAAACACCACAGATGCTTTTAAGTTAAACACACACACACACACACACACACACACACACACACACACACATTCATTCCAAGTTCCTTGAAAATGGTTTTAACTGTTGGATGGCTAGCAGCAATCTGAACACAGAAGTGACTCTCAGAATGTATGACTGAGGAATAGTCAAGCAGATATTAGGAAAACTTTGGGTCCTCCATGACATACAATAGTCATCCAAGCTACAAGTTATACACCTCTAGATTTACATGACAATGGGTAGAAAGAGCTTACAATTCATTCAAATAACTATGACTTCACATTTATCTATCATACACATTAAAATTAATCCTGACATTAAAATTCCATATACTCAAATTGCAGCAAGTGCTAATGGTTCTGACCAGGGTTCATGTTATGTGCCAAGGGATGTTTAAGTACTGGGACAAGTTTTTTGTTAGTTTTATCTGATTAGTAAGTAATGGAGATAAGACTAGACAAAATAATCATAGGAGGTAGAGGAAAGGAGGGACCTGGGAGGGAGAGAGGAGGGGGAGTACAAAAAAAGTAGGGTGGGGTAGGTTCAGGTATTGGAAGGAACAGGATAAAAGTATAGAGGGTCAGGAAATCAAATAGAACTATGTAGCGGTGGGGGATGGGAAACTAGGGCTAGCCACTATAAAGTGCCAAGTCCCATATGCCAGGAAAACAAGACACTCCAAGGACCCAAAGGGGATGATTTTAGGCAAAATATGTAACAAAGGGCAGATAGAACCTGTAGAGCCCACCTCCACTAGATAAGCATGCCCCCCAGGTGAGGGATGGGGCCACCGACCCAACTCAAAATGTTATCCCAGAACTGTTCCTGTCCACAGAAAATACAGGGATAAAAACTGAAGCAGAGACTAAGGGAAAGGCCATCCAGAGACTGTCCCAACTAGGGATCCATTCCATCTGCAGTCAACAAACCCCAACACTCTTGCAGGTGCCAAGAAGTGCTTGCTATGCTTCTATGAGCACCTGACCAATACTGGTGAAGATATTCATACCCAACCATCAGACTGAGTCCAGGGCCCCCAATGGCAGAGCTAGGGTAAGGAATGAAGGATCTGAAGAGGATTGCAACCCCCAGGAAGAACAATATCAACTAACTGGACCACCCTGAGCTCCCAGAGACCAAACTACCAACAAAAGAGTATACATGGAGGGATCCATGGCTTCAGATGCCTGTGTAGCAGAGGATGGCCTTATCTGACATCAGTAGGAGGGGGGGCCCTGTGGAAGCTTCATGTCCCAATGTAGGACGCTGGAGTGGTGAGACCATAATGGGTGAGTGGGTGGAAGAGCACCATCATAGAGGCAAAGGGGAGGGGGAAGAAAGGGGATGGGATGGGGGGGGGTTATGGAGGGGTAACTGGGAAGGGGGATATCATTTGAAATGCAAACAAATAAAATGATTAATAAAAAAAGAAAAAAATAGATTAATGAAGATAAGGATTTCCAAAAAAGAAAAACAAAACAAACAAAAAAGACTTTAAGACAAAGATTTTATTTTGTCAAAAATGCTACTAGTGCTGAATTGGAAGCCCCTGCATTGTCTTTGAGTAATTATGCTTTCATACATATTGACCCATCTTAAATGGTTCTTGGAATGAACCCCCCTTTTGTGTTCATTGCTTTTGTTTAACTGTATCAGCTGAATCCCTCTCTTTTTCTCCTTTAGTTCAGAAGAGTTATAGGAGCAATACCTACAAGTTTCCCAGCACTGTCTGAGCATGGAAGGAAATTACTGACAGAATGTAGGGCAAACAGAATGTGATTTTAAGGCAATGGATGAAATACCAGAGAGGATCTGTCTGTACTCAAGTGTTCCTGTTTATAGCTAATGATATTTGCCACCATAGGAGATGATGGAACATGCATTCAGTTATTCTCTCTGCATTTTGTTAAAAGTTCAAGATACAAACCATTCATTTTCTTACTAAAAAATAAAGGATGCTCATCATAAAATGTTTAAAAATCATTATCATTGAGCAAACAGAAGGAAATTATAATCACCCATAATGCCAACAGACCAGGAAAAACTATAAATTCTGCAATCTATATGCATCCTGATACTTTTTTGTGCACACATACTATATTAGCATATAATTGATACCACATTCTCCCATTTTATAATCAGAATATTTTTTCTTTATTTAGAGATACTACTCTTTTATACCAACAATTACCCATTTAGCTCTCAAAAGCCCAGACCTCTGCTTTAAAGGGGAAAATTATGTTGTTATATATCTAAGTGCCAGAGTTATACACAGGTTCAAATGCTGCTTTCAGGGAGACGAGATTCCATAAATATGTGTAATTTTTCTCATTAAGCACTGTTAATATATTGCTTATAACATCATCTACAGTCTTGAAAATTACATAGTCTCTCTCTTATTACTCTCAAACATGTAATGACAAACACAGTGATGCATATTTTGTTATATATTTTATCAATATTATAAATTCATGAAGAAAACACAGTAAGGAAGGAGAGATCAATGTTTGCTCATACCTCCTGAAATTGCAGTTGATCATGGCCATCTCCAATCCCATTAAGCCTGTAAGAGGGAAGAAAACATCATGGAAGAAGAGCCTGAGAAAGGATATCGTCTTCCCTTGTGACAGCCAGGAAGCAAACAAAGGATAGAATCAGGTCAAGAACAAGGCAGGCCCTTCATATATAATAACCTACTTCCTCTAATTGGACCCCAGGATCCTACCACCTCTCAAAGATCTTTTCTCAATATAGAATCAGTTGATATATTAAATTGTTGATTAGGCAGAGTCTTCAGGGTTTATTACTAGCATGCCCAGAGGTGCGCCTTAGTCATCTCCTAGGTATATCTTAATCCAATTAAATTTACAATCAAGGTTAACCATAAATTTCATTTTCAAAACAAAAACAGTCTGATTTCTGTACATATTTATTTTCCAATGTAGGTTGTAAGAAGACCTGCCTTAATACAATAAGGAAAACCTTTAATGTAGAAAGACTTTCCAGGTTATGACTATCTTGAAGAATAAGTTGAAAGAAGTTTTAGAAAGACAACTTTTATTCACCAGATGTAATTGTTGTCATCTTGGAGGCTTAGTGCTGAATAAGCTCACCCTTTCTAGCTCTTTCTGAATTCTTGCCAGCGGGTTCAACTCAATTATGGTGGTAACTCTTCTCCCAGCTGACTGATTCAATCTGGCTTCTCTCTGCTTCTCATTGAGTTGCTCTGCCTGACTTCATATGGGCTTTGGTAATCTGTTCTAATCTTCTGCATTCTCCTCATTCTCTGGCTTATTCTGTTTTCACCTGTACCTAGCTTGTTCTCTCTGCCACCTATATTTGCAATACTCTCCTTCTAAAACTGCCACACAAATACATACGACACCACTCTTTCCTGTTCTTAAGCAGATTCTCTTCCCTATGCTGTTCTCAGGTATGCTGTTGAGTGTACCATATCTCTGACTCATTCTGTCAAATCTTCCTCTAATTCATCGTTTTGTCTGTCTGCCTCTCAATTATGTCAACTGGTATGTCTTTCAAACATGACTGCTTTCTTCTCCAGACTAAACTTGCTGTCATTGTTAGGGATTAAAGATGTGTAGTATGTGTGTGCAGAATTCCAGTCAGATAAATCTGTAATCCATACCATGTCTGCATTCCAGCTTGATAACATAGATCTAGAGTATTATATATATAAAATCCCTGCCTGATCATCCATGTTGCTGGATTGAAATTCCTCTATACTACTGACAGAGTTTCCCACTTAATGATAAATGAATTTAGAGCTGTAATTGATTAAAAAGTATTGAAATATGTAATTCTCTGAATTGTAATCAAACTTATAATTGTGCATGAACTTACTAGGTTGATCACTGTACCTAAGAAATGTTCAGCAGGCCAGCAAGCCCACAAAAACAGTAGAGGATCTACTTCTATGACTTGAGTTATAAGCCACAGCTATATATCTGTGTGTTCAGGCAGCAGTAAAATAGATGTCACAATGGTTTACACTTCGAATTTATTTCAATGCACTGCCTTAGTAAAGAAAATTGAGAATCAAGCCTATTGAAGCTTAAGTCTAGACTACTACTAAAGTCTTCAAGTTATTTTTGCTTTTAGAAAATTTCTCTTTCCCAAACTCACTTTAACAAGTCTATAGAAGTTTGGTGGTGTGTGACAATAAGAGGTATGTGACTCCTGGTTTCTCTTTTTGATGTTAGTAGGGCCATGGTATTCCTCAGACCATGGTCTCTGCTGTATTCGCACTGATGTTAGTCAATGATATTGAGTGGACAAGCATGGCTAATACACACAGATTGGTCCAAGCGACATTAAAAGGAAGTGTCCTAAACAAAACAAGGATCCGGTCAATTTTAGAAAGAAATTTAATCTCAATATAAAATTATGCAAAATCTGTATTTCATCTTTTGATATTATCTGCTTCTATCAGGCTTGTGAATTATAGGTAAATGATATGAGAGCAAAATACTCATTAAAAAATAATTCATTCTGGCACTTTAATCCCTCACATTTCTTACTCTCTAGCCCTCTTTTTCTCTTTTCCTCCACATGGCCATGGCCAGTCTCTCCCTCTTTCTACATTCTTTCTTACTCCCTGCCTTTCTACAATAAAGCTCTAAAACCATAAAAAATAATAATAATTCATTCTGTTTGAAAGGACACCTTCTCCTTCGTTTTATAGTAAAAAGATTTTATTCTAAGTTAGGAATAACTTAGAATTTAAGCAGGTTCGAGTTGTTCAAACCCTGAACTCTGCATATTCTGAAGGCCCTATCTCTGGACTGACTCCTGGCCAAATTCAGAGTGAAAATCACTTAGGTCTCAGGATGTTCTATCCAATACGAATGTTCTACATGTTCTTTAATACAAAGTTCTCTCTAAACTAGTTTATCAGAAAACATTGTCCTGACAATGTAATCCACAGTTAAAACCCTACTTGTACCTTGTATTAGGTTAAGTGACTGAGATCAGTCACATAAGCATTACAGTCTATGTTAATGATCTCTAATAATATCTATGGATACCTTGCCATGGATGAGCTTCCTTTTAATGCTTGTTTTATATATTTTAATTATGTACACAGGATGGATGCAGATAAGTACGCATTGGTGTAAATGTTCTCAGAGGCTAGAAGAGGGTGTCAGATTTCAAGAAGTAGAGTTACAGAAAGCTGTCAGCCACTTGACTTGGGTTCTGAGAACCAAACTCAGGTTTTAACTGCTGAGTCACCATCTCTCCAGCCCTGAGCTTTCCTTTATTTTTAGGTCTCATACATTTGTTTGGAGATTTACATGCTGTTCACATCTATAGTGAGTGTATACTTGAGAGTACTCACTGAATTTTGTTTAAGCTATTTTTTTCACCTTCATGAATTTTAATGTATGTGATCATACCATAATAATCTATGTCCAGGAGAATACTAATTTTGAATTTTGTGGGTTGTAGAAAACCATTAAATCTAATAACAGCCTGATACAGTCTTTCTAATATTTAATATTCACAAGTGTATCCATTGTTTGGATGTGTTCTCTTAAAACATCTCTTCCCTTATTAGTGACTTTGACAAAATGTTTAACATCAATTCTTTATAAACTATTTAATCATTTTTTTAATACTTAAAGCATATCTTTCAGCACAACATGGTTTCTTCAGATGGATATTGAGGACCTCTTACATAAATAAGAACTAATTGCTATCCCTTTCCTTGCAACTATGCTACTCATTCATATGCTAAACCAAAATGCCAGGAGTGCTTATGGAAGAAGGAGAGACAAAGGCACGTTGTTCCCTGGGTTCAGTCAGTAGCCCAGCTACAAGCAGATGCTGAGAGGCTCTCAAGAGGAGAGAGTTCATGAGTGTCTAGTGGCCTGCTACGCAGTTTGCAAGACAGCCAGGCTCGAGAAAGACCCTCCATGAAGCAGAAAGCTCCAGGACCAAGAAACCTGCACTGGTGTTTTTCTACTGTCAAGCTGGCTGAATTTTACAATTTGTTTAAACCCACAGGGGACAGCACACTTTCGAAGTGACGAGCCATGATTAACACGTTTATTTCTTCAATGGAAAAACTATTTCTAACACTTTTTCTGCTAATAATAAACAACTTCGCTTGTGTAAAATTTCCATTTAAGAGTGCTAAATTACCACCTCTAAAAGGTGTTGATTCCTGAAGAGGGTGCTTCCTAGGATGTGCCCCTTGCCCACCCCTGAAGTGTTAGTTCCTGAAAGAAAGTACTGTACATGCAATTCACCCTAAGGTTATAAATTAGTTAACTGGCTCAAACAAACATATATCACACTGTTCACACCCACATAGTCTAAAATAAATTTCCTGCAAACAAAATGGCAATGTTGTGGAAAATGCCATGGAAACTCAAAGTAATCATTATCCTTTTTGGCTATACATCTTCATTTGGGAATTATTTGTTATTTTTTTCTTCATACGATGATCATTCATCAAAAGTTATGAAGCAAAGACTGAACTAATGGCTGACCAGTGACTGACCTTAATTTGGGATCATCCCATGGGGTAGGGGTGGGGTGGGGGAGGGTGGGGACCAAACCCTTACTGATGCTATATTGTGCTTGCAGACGGGAGGCTAGCGTGGCTGTCCTCTTGAGAGACTCAATCAGCAACTGACTGAGACAGATCGGGGTACTCACAGCCATCCACTGGAATGAAGACTTGAACCCCTATGGAAGAATTAGGGAAAAGATTGAAGGATGTGAAGGGGATGGCGATCTGATAGGAAGACCAACACTGTGAACTAACCTGGACAGCTGGGAGCTCACAGAGACTGAGCACCAACCAAAGAGCATACCAAATGCTGGTCTGGGGCCCCTAGCCTCATATGTAGCAGAGAACTGTCTTGCCTGGCCTCAGTGAGAGAAGATGTGCCTAATCTTATAGAGTTCATACCCCAGGGAGATCACCCTCTCAGAGGCAAAGGGAAGGGGGAGGAGAGAAAGAGCTTTGCAAGGGGGGGGGGGACCAGAAAGTGGGACAACATTTGGGTTGCAAATAAATAAAATAACCAATTAATAATACAAAATAAAGTTAGATAATGTTATTGTGAAGAGCATCGTTGGGTAGCTGAGTGATCTAAAGATAAATAACGATTGGTTGCCCTTTTCAAGACAAGGACTGAAAGAAAAGAAACCCCTATTGTTGACCTAACAAGTTATAATAACATAGTAAACATGATATTTAGCTGGTATAATAATTTTGAAAGATTGGGATTATAATTATTATTTCAAAGAAAAAAATATAACAGAAGTTCTAAAAGGTAATACAATTGACCACCTAACACAGCAGAATCTAGATTTCAGCCAGAGTAGATTCTTTCACGAACCAGTCTATTGATCCTAAATTATAGTAAATTGTCACTTCTACTTCCAAAACGAAGTTGAATTAGTGTAATACAAAAGGATTAATAACTAAAGTTCCCTTTCATAGGGTAAAACCTAATTGAACCAGCCTGAAAAGGAATTAAGTGTCATCCATGTCAAAATACAACCAACTTTACAGAAAGAGGCCTTAGAGGAACTCAAGCACAGTTATAAAAATCAGCAGACTTAATTTTCCAGAAGAAAGGGAATGAGTTAGTCTTTATTTTGTTACTACGAAATGGAGGTTTCCTTTGGGGGTTCTTAAGTCTCATTAGTAGAAGAGTTGCGGAATGGACTCAGCAGTAAGCTAAAGGACACTGTTATTAAAGTGGAAAAGAAAAACATAGTGTATGCTAGGTGAAAATCCATGCAGCTGCCAGGAAGAAAGATGGAAGCAAGGCGGTGGCTTTTAAGGTAAGCATCAAAGAGAAAGATAAAGAGCTCATTAAGTAAGGAAAAGCTCTCTTGGTAATGTAAGTGGGCTACTCAGCTGAGGAAAGAGCTCCCTGTGGTTTTATAGCTTCTTCTCTTGGGTTTCATAGTCTTTTTTTTTTTTCCTTTTTGCAAGTATGTTCTGTTTGTTAGATGACACCAAAGGAAGGAAGGGCTTCAAGTCTTCCTCCAAACCAGCTTATTTCATGTTAAGCTTCATGTTGTTTTCTCCAGTACCTACTTTTCAGTCATAGCATACCAAATTCTTTTTGTATAGAACAGTTAAATATATAAAACAGAGTGCATATGCATGTTGGTATTGTAAACATGATATTAATTATTAAAACATAAAAAAAGTTAACTCAATTTCTATAAATGTGTAAATGTGTACATATTCATGGGATGTACTGTATCTGCAACATTTGCATCCTTTAACATCAAATGCAACCATAAAGTAAGGCAGCTGGACCACAGTTTTCCTTTGTTATAGACCTGACACCTCAGAAGCAGCAGTTTTATTCTTTATCCCCACTAAGTCTTTTCAACAAAGTAACTCCTCCTGTCGATTGTTTCCATTTTAGAAATGAGTCTTTCCTGGCTGCATGAATGATAACCTTTTTCCCAATTGTTCTCTCTCCATCAAACTTCTGTTCCATACTGAGCAGACCAAGCAATCTTCTAAAGTGGTCACACTATGCCACTTGTTCCCAGGTTTTCAACAAGTATGCTTTTCTCTTAGAATAAAAGTTGGCTGCCTTGAAAATGGGTAACCATAAGAAGTCTCCAAATACATATGCTGGTCGTGCTTCCCCTATGAGAGAATCATCCACAGAACCCTTTCAAACTATTCTTTCTTTCTTTCTTTAAAAAAAAAAAAAGCTTCAGTCCCTTCCTCTTGTTAATCACTTATTTTAGCTTATCCTTTGCTGGCACATCTGTCCTTCAAGGTACAGATGAATAAGGACTCCTTGTTTCTTATTATGGCCTAATGAACATGAAGGCAACTTTATAAAAACTGGTTGAACAAGAACCAGTAGAGTGAATGAATAAATACTTGAATTGAATCACTTAAGGTTATTAAACAGAATGTCTCTGAATATAGGAAATGAAATCTGATAATTTATTTGCAAAGGTGCTTCAAGCCAGTTTCAGTCCAGCTAAAAAGAAACAGAAAACTCTTGACCCCTACAAATGCCTGCCAGTCTAGCCACTTTCCCCACCCATATTCTCTTGCTGGCCTGACTCAAACTAGAAGTTTATAGAAGAAAATAAAGAAGAACGAAGCTTATTTGCAAGTACATGTGACTGATAAGCTTTCAAATAAGCAGATTGTAAAAGGTAGATATGTGGTCACTCACAGATTTTTTTTTTTTTTACTTGTTTCCTTTGTTTTGCTTTTTTCATCAAAAATAAGCAACAAAGGGGAAGATGTGAGCTAGATACATACCATCCAAATTACACAGTGAAAGGAGAAATGGAAGAAAGGATTTGCTTATATTGGGATTTAAAAAAAATCCCCTGCACTAAGTCAACACATCCAAAGTTTTAAAAGAAATTGCCTTGGTTTCTTGAGTCTACACTAAGTTTATTATGAAGAGAAGATCTTCATTTTGCACATAAAGAAAGAAAAAGAAAAGCAGGAACCAGAACTGCAGAGTGCCATTTCCCTCTCAGGTAGAGGTGCGACAAACACATGGTCACTGAACAAAATCAGCAACAAATTTTTGAAAGCCAAAACTGAAAGGGAACAGTGGATGGATGCAGCTTAACATCTTCAAAAAGTTGTTAAATGTGTGAGAAACCATATGTACAGTACCTCAAATATCTAAATAAGAACTGTATGTTTATTCAATTGTCAAAAGTTATTATTGAAGGTATTTTCAAAATTCAAATAATCATGCCTCACACAACTTAGTCTTTGTGAGAGAGATAAATTGGATGGCAAAGCTATTACAACCAGTGTAAGTGTTGACAAACAAGCTAGAATCATTCATTAGGTCTGACTTATCAATAACATTAATACTTTCCACCAAGACTCAGCAATGTCCAGTACATACAATGAAACAGAATTATCTCTGCCTGCCAGTCAGTATCTCCTCAGAAGCTTTGAAATAACCCCAAACCTGAACAATACCCCAGTTGAATAAGAGATGATAATTTTAGACGTTCACTCATTTATTCTCTTGTGAAGATAAAGTTGAGAGCTATGGAATGGAATTGGATTAGTAATTTTTAATGTGCTGAGTGAGTACCTTGGGCCTGAATGGAGTATCTGTCACAATTTTAAAACAATTTCTAATTGTTTGAACTAAACACTACCCACACATAGTGAAGAAGAAAGTAAATTCCATACGCTTGCTTCTTAACCATTCTTCCTAATGATTCTGAAGTACTGAAGGTTGGGGTATGGCCTAGCATGGCTGGGTTGAGCAAATAAAACTATAATGAGTCAAATGAGGTGCTCTCAATATTAATTATAACTTTCTGCCCAACTGGAATTTACATATAGCTTGGCATCTTGTATTTGTCAAGTCTGTAGTAAGTAAAATGGACATTTTAAGTTTAAATATTTGGGGGAAATGACATCATGCATTAATACAAGAAAGAATGTTACTGGAAAAAGAACATTTATGGAATTTTGTGAGTGTTATTAAACAACACTGGTGATTAAGTAGTCATGGAAAATCCAGATAAAGATATTGTATAGACTACTGAAAAACTGAAATATAAATATGTGTGTACATTCAATAGTTAAGAAAGCATGTGTCAAAGGAAAAGTTAAATTCTAAACTTTGGGGACATATCTATTTTTGTGAGAAGAGACAGATAATCAAGGTAATGCATAAGGAAAGTGTTCTTCTTAGTTAGCTAAACATCAGGGTTTTTATTTAAAAAAACCTATGTGTGAGGATTGTATTAAAAATATTAATTGTTATTTGTATGTGTGTTTATACTTAACACTGTAAGCCTTGTAAAAGTAGGAACTGTAGATAGGAGCTCTGTAAAAATGTAATAACCATAATCTTAGCATATTAATATATACACAAGGGCCACCCAATTAATTTTCAATTAACCCTCCTAAAGAGAATGGCTCACTGCATGCATGGTTTGAAATGAGATAAGGAAGAAAGCTGCCTACAGTATAAATATGTCGTTTGGAATGAAAATGAACCTAACCCAACAACACAAAGTTCATGTGGCAGAGCTCAAGATACAAACATTACAGCATGAAGCTTTATCTGATAAATGGAATATTTTCTATCTAGTATCGCATGAAATATACTCAAATAGTTTAGTAATCACTGAGTAAGGCTATTAGAATAGGCATCAAGCCTTAAAACACATGGGAAAATTATAAAGCTACTGAGCTGGAAAAATTCTGCCACATTAAGTGTATGTAGTATTTTATTTCCTGAGTATCCTCTATGTTTCAACAGGCAATGAAGATGTATCTTCCACCAGTGATCAGTGTTTTTGGTGGGATGCTTTTACACATGAAAATGCAGATATTGTTCTTCTCGAAACTCAGCCTCCATCGGCCTTGTGATTGTTTGTAGTATCATTACAAAAAGAATTGGTTATAAAAATAAATCTTCATCTCAATGGAAGGATTTATTGCTCAAATAAAAGGAAGGTCTCCCAAGGTTCACTAATTCCCTTCTGCTGAACACTGGGAAAGGAATGTTTAGGGATGTTCAGTATTATATGACTAGGTCATTTTAACAAAAGCAGAGAGGGGTGGGGAATAGCTGAAGATATTATAATAAGTTCAGCCTAAGGGGAAACATAGGGGACAGACATTTAGGTTGTTGAAATAAAAATGAACCTCATTTGACAAGGTAAGAAGTAATTTCAGTCTATTTCACTCTGTAGAATGGAAGCTGAGCACTTCTACTGAACCAGTAAATCACTTATTGAATCTGTCTCTTTGGACAATGTATTAGTTTCCTATTGCTGCTGAGACAAATCACCAAACACAGGTTTCTTTAACATTGTAACAGTGATCGTTAAAGTAAATACTTTTTTTTTCTTTAACATTGTAACAGTGATTGTTAGAATAAATATGGGTGTTTTTTTTTTT
>NC_034596.1:87496782-87555898 GCF_900095145.1 Mus pahari | reverse complement strand
TTGAATGCTTTTTTTTTTTTTTTTTTTTTTTTTTTTTTTTTTTTTTTTTTTTTTTTCTGATCTCAAAACAAGGTATTCTCTCTGCTTTCCTTCTGGGAGTTTTATTCAGAAATCCATATCCATGCTTTCTAAAGTGACAGATGAGGTTCTGCTTTATCAATGAAGAGGATTCTTCCTCATATGATCTCTTTAGTTTCCTCCTCCTCATCCCTCTGAAGACCTGTGACTACACTGAGATAAGCTAAATAGTACACAATAACCTACACATCTCAAGATCATGAATTTAACCACATCTACATAGTTTTCTTGGCCATGCAAGAGAATGTTTACAGCCTCTGTGGATTAAGACATGGACCTCACCAAAATCATTATCTTGGCTATCACTAATGAGGGAAGCATTCTTTAAATTCTAGTGTGAATGTATTTGCATCACATAAGCAAGCAGAGTAAAAAGAGATAGGCACTGTAATACCTTGTCGGTATGATGATCATTTAAAAGTGTCCCTGTGCTCTTTCTGGTTTGTGTTGCATCAGCAATAATAAAGGTGACCAGCTCCATTTCCATAGTGATATTTTTACATACTAAAGGGCAAGAGAGAAGTCATTTCAGTTCTTTTATAGATATCATGTCTAATAAAATGTCGGCAAGATTAAGAGCATATCATTTCCATGAATATATTTCATCATAAAGATGTACAAGAAGGTATGTCATACAAAGAGTAACATTTTACCTACTCTGTATTCTTTTCCCTCTGTCATTTCTCCTTATGCAACAAAAAGGGCAAAGCTCATGGACCCAGAACTCCAAGGAAAAGAAAGACAAGGGTTTGCATTACAGAAAGGAAATAGAAATTTGTGAGTTCAACTGACACAATGCCAACATGGAGAGAACATCACAACATAGTAATCATAGTTGGCAAGAGATATAATAATTCACAACAGGAAGAAGATAGGTGCATTTGAGATATGAGAAGGGAATTTATGAGCACACTTATAATAGAACCCAAAGTACAGGCCCAGACCCCATAAACTTGCTAAACTGATAGGTGTCATACTCAAAGGTGACAGGCCTTTGGTCAGTGGAAATATCCAGGCATTCGACTTGCATAGTGTATCCAGCAGACCAGTGAGAAAGCTGAGATGCTGAGATGTGCTAATAAAAGAAGGATGCATAATGAAAGGAAATTGAGTATAAGGGGAACAGAAAAAGAAAGCCGGAATAAAAGGCAGCATCAGTTTTTCTCATCTGGGACCTCCGAGAACAGAAACAACACAAAAGAGACACAATTACAACATCAAAGTGTGCAGTGGCTTATTATATCCTAAAAGGGATTCAAAGCTGGAAGTTCACTACTTCAAGGGATCCCCTAATACCGAGGGGCACAGATCTAGCATGGGGACACGGGCGTTCCAACTTTGAAGCATGCTCAGTTCAAACACTCATTGTAGATTATTCTGCAGATTTAGCCTGGGTTGGAAAAGGGAGACCAAAGGCAGAATAAAATGTGAGATGACGCAAATCAACAACATCAAACTGGTTTCCTTTAAAGGCTCCTGAGCAACAGGGGAATGTAAAATAAGAACATAAAGATATGGCTCTGTCCTCTACAACCTGGAAAGGCTTTCTACATTCTTTTGTCTGAAAATACTTGTTAGCATAATAATAGTGGACTCTCATCTTAACCCCTAAAAGATTGGTCGAAAGATAGTGCATTTGTTCCTTGCTAGAGTCCTTAACTGTGGGACACTGAGAAAGTACTAGAGAATGAAACCAGAGATTTGGGTTGCAAACTTCACAGTGCCCAGCAATTCCTGTGTTTAGAATGCAGCGAACACAGATTCATTGTCACATTTTCCATTCCTTCACTTGCTTTCTTGAATTGTTTAATTTAAAATCACAGAAAAATATTTTAATGTATGCTTATCAAAACAAAATAATTGTCATATAGATGCTTATATAATAAAATTAGTTTAGAATACTTGCTTTAAGATAACATGTCCATTATGAACATGGCATTTGTGTCTACAAAAAAAGATCTTCATGGACTTGAGAATGCATATGTAACATAATTTTTAAACTGTGTTAAATGTTGCTCTGCCCTTATCAATTTTACCTATTTATTACAAATTCTTATGTTAATTTATCAAAACTAAAAAGACTATTTTTATGCTTAGCAAGCCTAATTCTTTTAAGCCAATAGTATGCATTATATATGTATGTATGTATGTATATATATATATATATATATATATATATATATATATATATATATATATATTGTTTTTTTGTTTTTTTGGAGACAGGGTTTCTCTGTGTAGCCCTGGCTGTCCTGGAACTCACTGTATAGACCAGGCTGGCCTCGAACTCAGAAATCTGCCTGCCTCTGCCTCCTGAGTGCTGGGATTAAGGGTGTACGCCACCACACCCGGCCTTTTCTTTTCCTTTTTCTTTTTCTTTTTTTTTTTTTTTTGGTGCATTATTATATTTTATTAAATAATTACTGAGTGTCCACCTAGTTAATCAGATGAGAGTTTATTCTATTTATTAGTATTAAATTAATATTAATATTAGGATACAAATCCATTCTATTTGTTGTTGAATATTCTGGGTAGGAATCAGAATTAACCATTTTTTTTTCTGAAATCTGTGATTGGCTGCAGATCTAGAAAATATTTGACTAGGTAGTGTCTTTTTTCCTTGTAACAACAATGGGGATCATTTTTTGATTATCACCTGAAGGTTGTCTGCTCAAGCAGTCTTCAAAACTTTTGGTTTCATGTTTGCTTTCAGGAGCATCGAAAGTTCAATTGAATCGTGATTTGGTCCCAGATGTTGTCTCTCCATTATAATCGTCTCAAGGTTCTTGGTATTCCTTAATTGATAATGGGCTCCCTGTAGATCAAATATCCAAAGAAGAAAACAAAGAATCTGCTTGGCTTTTTATGAGTTAATTCTGCAGGCAAACCATTGTCCCATTCTTATACTCTACTGATCACACCAAGCAAAGTCTCTTCTATCTTTATGCGCTTTGATGCTCAGATTATGGGTAGAAAAAATGTTTAAAAGTACACATAATTAAAAATCTACCATAATAATACTTTGTAATTTTACTTAGCTATTAGATTCATATTCCTTGCATTTGCACAATTTTAATACAGCTTATATTTTTTTCCTAAGTAATCTCAGCTTGAAAACTGTTTAGAAGGCTTTAGAGAAAGGCCTTAAGGATCTAGTAATTCCTCAAAATAATGGAAATTCATAAATCCAGCCCTATTTGCTAGTTACCTCATTTCTTAAAATATCAGTTGTTCTGTTTGTCTACAAATAAGGACTGTGTGTGGACAAGGCCTTCATTTCTTCATCTTGGGAAGGCACTGCAGTTCCACAACCAGGTCTATTCTCACTAGGCTCCCAAACACACTGAGAACCAGAGAAGCTGCTTACAACCCAGACACTATTGCACATGCCAGCAAGATTCTGCTGAAGGGACCCTGATATAGTGGCCACTTGTGAGGCTATGCCAGTGCATGGCAAACACAGAAGTGGATGCTCACAGTCAGCTATTGGATGGAACACAGGGCCCCCAATGGAGGAGCTAGAGAAAGTACCCAAGGAGTTGTAGGGGGCTGCAACCCTGTAGGTGCAACAACAGTATGAACTAACCAGTACCCCCTGAACTCGAGTCTCTAGCTGCATATGTAGCAGAAGATGGCCTAATCAGTCATCATTGGGAAGAGAGGCCCCTTGGTCTTGTAAACTTTATATGACCCAGCACAGGGGAAGGCCAGGGCCAAGAAGTGGGAGTGGGTGGGTAGGGGAGCAGGGGAGGGGTTGGGGTATAGGGAACTTTCGGGATAGCATTTGAAATGTAAATATAGAAAATAATAATAAATAAATTTTAAAAAAAAAGAACTTTGGACCACTTTAAAAAAAAAAAGAAAAAAGAAAAAAGAAAGGGGACTTGGAGCCCTCCGGATGCGGGGCTGTGTAACTAATGAAAGTAGAACCTTCTTTCCCATGAGGGACTATGGTTGGGCACATTAATATTAAGGTCAGTGTGGAAACATTCATATCCCCCCAAACAACAATATTGTAAGATGCTGTCTTCTGTTTGTTTGTTTGTTTGTTTGGTTGGTTGGTTGTTGGGTTGTTTGTTTGGCTTTTTTTGGTTGTAAGATGCTGTCTTTTGGTTGTTTGGTTGTTTGGTAAGTTGACTAGTTTGCTGGCTAGTTGGTTGGTTGATTTTGCATGACAAAACTTTTTCTGGGAGACACTAGTCACATGTCTATTGCTCCAGATAGGGAACCCACAACATACAAATGTACAAATACCACCAAAGTCCAACTTAGTGAACCAGTGAGTTGTAATATGGAACTTACAGAAATATGGGTGAGAGGTTACTTACAGGAAAAGAAATGTCTCAAAGATAGCTACATCACCAAAGTCTGCCCGAGCACACATGACTGCATGTAAAAGTTAGAATACACATACCAGTTGGCCAGCAGCTCAACAGGTGGGAGAGTGTCCTTTCCATGTGATGCAATTGCTCTAAACCTCTTCTAGGAAGCTAGTCCAGTCTCACAGTGTTCTTTTGGGGTCGGCTTGTCTGAGAGTCTTCTTTGCAGCCTGGCTCTTCTAAGAATAACTTTCAGCAGACTTTATTACTTTACATTGGGAGGAAACATCCTAGAGAATCTGCTCAGTTTCAGGGAGTTCCTGAATCTTTTTCAAGTTAGGGTGTCTCTCTAGTACATGGAATGGTTTGATCTCCGATGAAACTGTTATGCAACAGTTAGTAAATATGTCTTGCTTTTTTAATGAATAGCAAAATTAAGTAACAAACCACTTAAAAATTCCTCTCTTGCCTTTCCACTTGTTGTTACGTTATCTTAATCTTTAAGCCCTTGCATATACTTCTATAAGGATATATGTTTCTGGAAACCTTTAGAATGACTATGATGCTACTTTGTAAGAACTGAAGCTGATGGTGGTTTACTCAAAGGACCCCAGGTCAACAGATCCCAGGAATACTGGCACATGAACACTTTTACATCATTCACAAGAGTTAAACTAGGGAGCCAACGTAGGTATTCAACAACACGTGGATGAACAGAGAAAATGTAATGATCACCCTGGAATTTTTACAAATATAAAGAACAAAGTCATGGCAATTTATGGAAAAATAAAAGAAGAATCTGACTGGAAATAAACATATTATATGAATTAAGCTAGTCACAGAAAAGCAATTATTTCATGAAACACGCACACTGTATAATTATCTATATTTATATTTGTAGAAACTTTAATAAAAAATGCAATGATAATGACTGATACAACTTCAAAACAACTTCACCAAACTAGTGAAAACAAAGAGAAAATGGAAAACGAACAGAACCAAACTGTAACATCGTGTACAAGAATTACTGGTAAATCACTGCAGAGTTCCATCAGAAGCGGGGGGATAGACAATGAAGCAGAATGTTGAAATGTTAATAAAAAAAAAAAAACAGTCAAATGTGAGCAATCAAATGTAATAACTACAAAAATCCATCAGTACAAAGTGCAGTCAGGAAAAAATAACCTTCAAATGCAAAGGTCAAATAAGTGATGTAAAAAGCAGGAGGAATTTGTCAGCAGTAGATCTGCAGTATCCAAAAGGCTAAAGATGCTTCTCTGTTTACAAAGATACAATTCCCACTGGAAACCCAGATGTCAACAAGAAAGGAAAATGAGTTTTAGAAGTTGTAAACAAGCAAAAAAGAACATAAGTTTTGTGAAAGTCACATTAATGCCAAATAACTAAAACATAATAGGGAATTTAAATTAACTGATTTTTTATTAGTTGTGATATATATATGAATATACATATATGAATATATATGAATATATATATATGAATACACACACACACATATATATATATATGTATATATATATGAATATATATATATGAGACAGACAGACAGGATGTCAGTGCATATAATGTTACTTGTATATATGTTTTCAGGGATGACCATTTGTCATGGAACAAGCAATTGGTGTGCTCTTCTTTTGGGAAGACCATCTCTCTTGTTCCCAGCTTTCCTCTGCTGCTTAGAGTTTTTGTATAGGGTTGATGTCATCCAGTTTGACATGCTCATTAGTATCATCCTTGTTCAGTTCACATTTGGGCAGTTATGTGTATATAGCTTCTAGTATTACTAGAAGACATAGACTTGAAGCAAGCTCCCTGTTCCTCTGACTTTTACAATTGTTCCATTACCACCACTATCTCGTCACAATTTTATTTGACCTTTAGAAACAGCAATATTATGTAGATGTATTTATTTGAACTGGCCTCAGTTATTCTGTGTTTTATTTGTTCTGTGATTATTGAATCCTGACCAGAATTTCTACAACTTTGAACATTTAGTTCTCAGATAAAGACACATACATCCTTTATATTTAAAATAAGATTTAAACTGCACACTACCTGGGCAGATGCTTAACCACTATACTATTAGAATCTACTTTCCTATTTATAACTCTGAGTTATTATGCACTGTTTCATGTGGTCTGCTCTTAACCCCAATTGGCCAGCCCTCGGGGCCACATTTTTATGACTCACCTAACCCATGGCAGCTTCTCTCTCTTTCCCCACATTCTTCTTCCCCCTACTCCCAATGGTTCTTCTCCAACCTCCAAACCCAAGAATCCTAAACCTCAGCTATGTCTCTTCTGCCCAAATATTGGCTGTTGGCATTTTTATCTATAAAACAGAAATAACTTGGGGGCGAGGTCACATTGTGTTACTTGGTTCTATGTACAGATTCTCTCATCTCTGGGACAAACAGGTCTTGGGGACCCAATATTAGCATTAGACTATAAGCAGCATCAGCCCAACCCACTACAATTATTGTTAGGTGGTCTTTGTTTCTTAGTGTGAACACCATAAGCCTAAATGAGAAAATTTTATTAAAATTATGTGTGTGTGTCACCCACATGAGCCATATATTTATTCAATAAATACTCGAAATAATATAAACAAAAATAATAGGAATGGCATTTCATGCAAACCAGAAAGAGAGAAGAGAAATTAATATAACTATGCACAATTGCTATTTTTCTAATAAATAGAAGAGATATATGAAATCCAAAGGAGATGTCAAGATGGATTGATAAAATAAAAAGTAATTAGTAATGATTAAAAGTAATCCAAATTATAGTAACTCTTTATATGCATCAAATAACATAATTTTCATCAACTGACAACACTTTGACAGTTGTCTTCATTAGAGTTACTATTGCTGCGATGAGACACCATAGGCAAAAGAAAAATAAGAAGGCTTATGCTTCCACATCACTGTTCATTATTAAAGGAAGTTCAAACAGGGCAGGGAGTCTATGCAGAGGCTACAAAGGAGTCCTGCATATTACCCTCCTTCCCATGGCTTACTCGGCCTGCTTCCTTATAGAACCCAGTCTGGGGTGACACTACCCACAGTCAAACCATAAATAAGGGAATGCCCTAGAGGCTTGTCTATAGCTCTCTCCATCTTGTAAAAACATTTTCTTGATTGACTTTAGTTAGTGTCAAGTTGACACAACACTCTAACCCAATAGCCGTCTCTACTCTTATCAAACCTGAAATTCCAAATAAATAGAATGAATGCCCATATTATGTGCACTCATTATTTTATATTTTTAAACTTATTTTACACACTAATAATAAAATGTGTTTTTATTGTTCAATGCATATATACTTTACATTATGATTTATTTCCCTTTAGTAATTTTATTTGTTCATCTTTATTTTACTGTCCATATTTTTAGCCTAAAGCAATGGTCTAGATCATATAACCTAGGTGTTTTTCTTTTTGTTTGTTTGTTTGTTTTGTTTTTCGAGACAGGGTTTCTCTGTGTAGCCCTGGCTGTCCTGGAACTCACTCTGTAGACTAGGCTGGCCTCAAACTCAGAAATTCTCCTGCCTCTGCCTCCCAAGGGCTGGGATTAAAGGTGTGCGCCACCGTGCCCAGCTAACCTAGGTGTTTAATAGACTGAACAACAAAGATTTGTATAAGGATAGCCCTAGATGTTCACACAATGATGAAATTGTCTGAAAATGCATTTTTCAGAACACATAATAATTGATTCATGACCCTATAGAGTATATTATTGTTCACAAATGTACAATATACATGCATGAATGAAGAATAAATTTAATCTGTTTAATTCAATGTATTGAAGTAAAATTTATTCCACCCTGATTTTATCTCTCATATAACCAAACCAAATAAACAAACAAACAAACAAAGAAACTACTACTCCCCCCACCCCACCCCCCCAAAAAAAAAAAACAGAAAAACACAAAGAGAACTGGAGGAGAACTGGGAGAATTGGAAGTAAGGTAAAATGTGGTTGGAAATACTGTATGAGAGAAGAATATATTTTCAATAAAAGTGAAGCAACAAAATAAAGAAAATTGGGTTAAACATAGAGTAATTTTTAGTAGCAAAAGCTTAAAGACCCAAGAATTCCTAGCCACATGCTCCTGAATACCAACATGATTTTTCTATTATTAATCACTAGAGGAATATGATGAACAAAAGAGGTGTCATTTCTCTAATGTGGCTGCTCTAATTGACTTTCCCTTATGGTGATGAACACTGTCCTACAGTAACATGAGGAAGAAAGACTTTATTTGGCTTTCACATCTCAAGCATGTTCTATATTTAATGGTTGTCATGGCAGACATTGAAGTAAGAGGAGTAGATCCATAGAGAAAGCTGGTTATTGGCTTTCTCTCCATGAGTTTCTCAGCTTTCCTTTCCTATACTGCCCAGGAAGACAACTCCAGAGTCCATTCTACTCACACTGGTCTGGGTCCTCCCAGATTCACCATTAATACATAAAAGTCCCCCAGAGACATTTTTTTTCAGCTGAGGATCCTTCTTGCTAGGTAACATTATTTCAGTTCAAGTTGGTAAAAACTATCACAGTTGATCCTTTCTCAACTTGATAGGCAAACACCATCAAATCATAACCTTTCTCTTTTTTTTTTTGTTTGTCCTTAAGATTTCTTTTGATTATCACAATATAAAGCACAGAAGAAATTTAAACGTCTCCCAGCCTTTTCAAAATTCAAACACTTTAAAAATCCAAGCCTCTTTACAATATCCAATCTCATAACTGTGGGTTCCTGTAATATCTTTAACAAGTTAAATATTTTCTTCCTACAAAGAAAATAACTATAGCATTAAAAATAACCACATTTGAGCAAAACCAATAGCTAGCAGTGTAGAAACCAATTTTTAGCAGTGTCTCACATCTGGTACTTATGACCCTCGAGCTTCCAAACAGCTTTTATAACTCCTCTTCTCTGGACCTGCCAGTCTTAGCATACATAGCCTGTCTCAGGCTCAGCCCTGCTCTATCCGTCACCTGTCACTGTGATTACTGGTTGTCTCACAGTCCTGACATCCCAAACATGCTGTGGTCTTCATTGCAAATTAGACTACACCATCACCCATGGTATCCTGGCCTCTATGCAGGGACACTACCTCTGCTACATGGTGCCAAGCCTCAGGTTCTCTCCATGACCCTCTTGGAATTTCTACCAAAACTTTAAACAATCTTCTGTCCAGAAAAAAAAAATCACTTTACCTAATGTTAATAGCACAGTGAAAACGAGGAATATTAGAATGATAATATTTGTAAGTATTGCACCAATAAGGATGATATTAACATAAACTAGTATCTCTGAATTTTGTATCACACAGACTGAGGGTAATAAAGCATATGAGAATATTTGATATTGCTATTTATGAAAATTTAAAGAGGGTTCCCAAGCCTAAACAGCTCTGCTGATGTTGTGAGAACCGTGTATTATGAGTTAAGGTGAGTACTTCAGCCAACAAATGTAGTCAATAGCCAGATTTCTAAAAGCCAGCATGAAATTCCGAAGATTGACTGCCTCCAAAACAGCTACAACTTCATTTTGGAAACGCTTCTTGCTCATAGTCTCAAAACAGGTGAACAATAACAATACATCTTCAAATATGACAGGTTCAATAAAATCCTTTTTTTAAAAAAAAAGTACGAGTAAGTAACTCATTTCGCACAACATTCCAAGGCAACTTGTAAACGATAAAATCACTTGTTAGATGCAAAAGTATGAGACAAAGTGCAGAGCCAACAACTTGCATCAGACACTGCTGCATTCAGTGGCCTTGCCCTTGCTGCATCTTATAGTGGCCTGTCTAGAACGTTGTATCCTCTCACCCCTTTTGGGTTCACTCCATTCTCTGGTGGGACAGATGCAAATGTGTAGTTCAGAGTAGAGTGGCTGGGATGCCTCCATGAGACATTTATATGCTGAGGGACACTCTGAAGTGGAAGACTGTAGTGCAAAAGCACAACCTGGAGGTGGAAGCAATTAAAAAATAATGCAGGGGTGCACTGAAAACCTCAGAGAGAAGCAGAACTCTCCAAGAACCTCCACTTCTCAACTAAGGTGATGTTTTGCAAACTGGAGAAGTGTTAAAATATTTACATCTTTAAGTGCATGTGGAGGAGTCCCCCCTTTGGCCACTGTCCCTGGAGAAGAAAATATGCTGCAAGAATGCTATTACAGCTAATATGATTTCCAAAAGCTCCCTCTGAATTCACCTTTGGAGAAATAGTGAAGTGGATTGAGGCAGTCAAGACTCTTTGAAATATATTTTAAAACAGAACTTCCTGGGGCCTCGAAGACAGAATGATTCCTTCATTGTTGATAATCCTGTCTGTGTCATTACTGCTTGCTGTCTCACAAATCAAGTCCACTAGCTATGCTACCATAATAAAAGGTGACTTGATTCAGCCAGGCTCAAATCACATAGCAAAACACATAATGAAGATGATGATCGACTGCCAATCTATCCATGTACCTAATGTATTTATTAGCAGCTGTGTGAGGTGGATTTGCTAAAAGACATTTTAGAACAATGAAGCATGTGTGTGAACTGAAATATTATCAACAGCAGGGAATCATTCTTTTTTTGTATTTACTCTGCCTATGTTGTATGCAATAGCAGATTGGTATCTATAAATGTCATGTTTCCTAGTCATCCCCAAAGCCAGGCACACATTCTGCCTTATGAATTACTCCCCACCCACCCACCCAGAACCCTGCTGCTCACTAGGTAGTCTCTGGTGACCTTTTACTTACCAGCTGGATAATCCTGTGTTTTGAATTTCTTCCTATTGCTATAACAAAACACCCTGTGAAAAGCAATTGAAGGGAGAAAGGGTTTATTTGGCTTCCCAGTTCAAGATACAGGCCACACATCATAGCTGTAAAGTCAGCAGCATTCTCATGTGAGAAGCAAAGAAAGATGATAAATTCTAGTGTCAGTTCACTATTGTCCATTTTATACGGTCCAGGATACAGAGCCTAGGGATTAGTCCAGCACGCAATTGAGACAGAATTCCCCACATTAATCAACACAGTCATGCTAATCTCCCATAGGGATGCTCACAGTTGTGGCTGTTCTTAACCTGTGGACCACGACCCCTTTGGGGAGTCAAACAACCCTTTCACAGTGGTCAACTAAGACCATTGGAAAACACAGATACTCACATTATGATTCATAGCAGTATCAAAATTACAGTTAGGAAGTAGCGATGAAAATAATTTTTGGTAGGGGTCACCTCAGCAAAAGGAAGTGTAATACAGGGTTACAGCTTTAGGACGACTGAGAACCATTTGCTCATAAGATGTATCTCTCAGGTAATTCTATATTCTGTAAAGCTAGAAATCAACAACAACAAGAAAAGTACACCAAGAAACATGAGTTGCACTTTGTAGTTACAGCCGAGTTCCTTTGATTTTGGCTGTTTGGGGGAGGGGGGAAGTCCCTTACCAACATCTACATATTAACATTTTCATCATTTCTTTAGTTTTTATTTATGAATTTCCAAGTGTGCTTATGAATGCATGTGTGCTATATGTGCATTTGGGTATGTGCAAAAGATTAGCAGTCTTGACCAAGGGACTGAGCATCGTGGCATGTGGAAGAAAGGCCGTTAATAAAGGAAGGAGTTCAGCCTTATACAGTGTGAGTTCATGTCAGCCCAGGTCTTGGCTCTACAGTTAACTAAATGTGTGGGCCTTATCAAATTGTATATCTCCTTGAGTTTCAGAAAATTCACTGTAAGGCTCTGAGAGAAATAATAATATTACATGTTATTTCTTTGAGGCTTTAATGGAATATGCCAAGAAATCATGTCATAGGGTAGATACCCAATAGCCAATATTACTACTTTTTCTTATTTTATGAACTTCCACAACTAGTTTCAATGCATAACTGAAGATAACACTGTCTTCAGTATTTAAGATTTTTTAGATTTTATAAATTTTTTATAATAAAACCTTGTAAATAAATAAAAACATCATACATCAAGAATTAGCAGACCTAAATGCTATACAACTAAATAAACTACTATAAAGTTATAGAAGGCAATTTGAATGTAAACTGTGAAACTTCATGCTAAATATTGTGCTTTCAGTACCAAACATATATATATTTATATATCACCCAAATCAAAAAAGTGAAAATTCATGACAAAATTAGAATTAGAAACTAATTACATCCTATTACATAACTAGTGCCCATTTCCTGCCATTAGACAGTTCTTTCTTGTCCTCTCATATTCACCTTTTCTTGTTCCTTTTCTTTCCTTGTTCCCAGTACTTTACTTGGATGTACATTTCTTCATATACATGTATATATACTTACTTACATTACTGACTAAATTCCAAATATAAGAGAAAACATGCTTTCTTTTCATTCTTTCTGAGAATATATATATGTATGTATATCAAAGCTTCATTATCCACTCATCTATTGATAGGCATCTAGGTTGACTCCCATTTTTGTATAGCTAATAAAGCACCAATAAACTGTAGAGTTCAATTATCTATATGGTATGTTACCAAGTTCTCTTGGTATAAGCTCTGTATTAAAATAGTTGGACCACATGATACTTCTGGTTTTTTTTTTGTTTGTTTGTTTTTTATTATTATTATTATTCTCTTTATTTACATTTCAAATGCTATCCCGAAAGTTTCCCATACCCCTCCCCCCACCTCTGTTCCCCTACCCACCCACTCCCACTACTTGGCCCAGGCCTTGCCTTGTGCTAGGTCATATAGAGTTTGGAAGACCAAGGAGCCTCTATTCCCACTGATGGCCGACCAGGCCATCCTCTGCCACATATGCAGCTAGAAACACAAACCCAGGGGGTACTGGTTAGTTCCTGTTGTTGTTCCACCTACAGGGTTGCAGCCCCCTTCAGGTACCTGGGTACCCTCTCTAGTTCCTCCACTGGGGACCCTGTGTTCCATCCAGTAGCTGGCTGCGAGCATCCACTTCGGTGTTTACCAGGCACCGGCATAGCCTCACAAGAGGCCGCAATATCAGGGTCCCTTCAGCAGTATCTTGCTGGCATGACAAAATTTAGAGCTAAGATGAAAGGATGGACTATCCAGAGAGTACCCCATTCGGGAGTCCATCCCATCATCAGCCACCAAACCTAGATACTTCTGTTTTTTAACCTCTGAAGAAATCTCCAAATGGATCTCTACAGCGGCTGTATTAATGTGCACCTCCACTAGCCCTAAACAAGACCCCTTCCTGTTTACATCCTTTTGAACATGTGATCCCAGATTTGTTAACTGACACCATTTAGACTGGGGTCAGATAGTATATTGGGGTTTTAATTTATATTTCTTTGATGATAAGAGGGATTAAATGGTTTTTAAAATAATTAGTGGCCATTTACATATCTTTTTGTAAACTCTTTACTAAGTTCAATTTCCCATATGTTGATTGGTGGTTTTGTCTCCTTGGTAATTTATATCTACCATTTTTGTAAATTCTGGATATGGATCTGGTAACCATTTTCTCCCATTCTGTGGGCTGTCAGTTAACTCTGATGATTTTTTTTTTTGTTTTCTGTACAGAAACCTTTTATTTTTATGTAGCCTCATCTAGCAATATTTGGAATTATTTCCTGATTCTTGTTCCTATGTTGAGAAAGTTCTTTCCTACCTCAATATCTTGAAAGGTATGCCCTGTGTCTTATTCTAAAAGATTTAACATAGTAAAGATTCTCTGATATGTCTACAAGAGCAGAAGGAAGACTTATTTTGAAAATGTATAACTCAAGAAACGATGCATGTAAGACAAACACATTCATATAGTTAGTTAAAATATTGTTTCACAAATGGAATGTAATATAACAGTGCAATTGATCGTTTTGGTGAACTTCTATATTAACTATTATTATTTTAAAGATGCTACCTGAACAATAACATTCCTTGCATTCCTTGTATTGAATTTGGAAACCAGTTTAAATGTAATTCTTTTTAAAAACCTTTAGATACAATGGAATCTCTCTCTCTCTCTCTCTCTCTCTCTCTCTCTCTGTGTGTGTGTGCGTGTGTGTGTGTGTGTGTGTGTGCATGTGTGTGTGTGTGCATGTGTGTGTGTGTTTATGCATATGTGTGTGCCCAGTATCATATCTCTTCTATGATTACAGAGTACAAATAATAAATAGGTTAGTGTCACGGGCAGATGCTGCCTAACCTGACTTATTTGGGATGATGATGTTGGCACTTTACTTCAGTTTCCTATTGGTAATAAGAATTCTGGGATCTTATTTATTTAACACAATCAGGTAATAAAGATAAAGGAGAAAGGGTATATAATTTCTGAAATCAGCTTGTAAGACAGCATGTTAATAGATCCAAGCTGGAGTCATTTAGAAGGACACAAGTTTAAGCACTTCATATACGGTAACTAGATTGTTGACACAAAGATGACTGCGCTCTCTCCCACCTGCTCTGGCTCCCTCTATATTTCCCAGGTGCTGCTCTATAATCTTTTTCACAACCAGGCAATTACACCCTGTAAATTGCGTAGTTATTCAGCTAACCATCTGTTTTCCAGGAGCAATCATGTTGACAATTTTCTCAATTCAAACCATGAAGAGGATGCGGAAACCTCAGGTGCAATATTTGAGATATTCTTTATTTTTTTTTTAAAAAAAAAATGCACCATAAGGTTGAAGAAGATAGGACCTGTGTTTCTAGACCTGTTTGTAATTCATGAAGCTAAGTAAAGAAACATTTTCAAAGGAGGGAAAACTGGAGATAATGGCCATTTAACATGTAAATGTAAGTGAATGCATATGCTTCCTTCTCGTTCTTTGCTGTGAGTGTTCCCTCCTACCCCGCTCACTATGAAAAGGCTATAAATAGATATCTCCAGACAACCAGACAAAAGCAGCAATCTTAATTAGTCAAATTAAAACAGTAAGACACATCCGATTATGCCTTTTTAGTCTAAACCGGCTCATAAAATGACAACTGATGTGAAAATAATTAAACTAAGACAGACTGGAAAAAGAGGAGAAATAATGTATTTAGAATTTGAAGAGAAGTAATTAGTTTTGGCAGGTTATTTATTTATGTAAATTGAAAAATTAGCTCTACTAGGCAGAGGCAATATATCCAACTGTCTATATTTCTGGCACAACACAGAAGAAGAAAAAGTTATAATGAAAAGAAAGTAATGAGATGAATTTCAGGCAAGGGAAGACTCCCTCAATAACTGCTTTTTAAAAGGAAGACAAATTTGCAGAGAAGATAGAATTCATAAAATCCATCTCAATAGTTTAGTACTGCTGTTGGTGAAAAAAAAAAACAATCTTACTAATGTAGGTAGGCTGCTATTTCTCAACACCGATCCTCTTGACTTAAACAGCTGCCTTGAATTTTCATCTGCTATATAACATTCATAAGTTATTCTTCCTTTAATTTGTCATTTTTGTGCAGTTCTATGACTTAATTTCCATGGCCTCATTTCCAGTAGAGATGTAGACTAGGCATCCTAACTTTATCCTGAGTTGTAAATCATCTGTTCTATCAAATGACTAGTTTCATTCACACCATGATTTCATCTCAGTTTAGTGACTTTTTAAACATCTGAATCTAGGAATGTCTACTTTACTGAACCAGGTAGTCACCCACACTGCACTTGAAAGCATAGTTCTTCCTATTTCCTTCAAAGTATATAGAAGTCCTGCAGAAAGAATGTTTTTTGCTCTTTTAATGGCAAGACTAAGTATAGATACTTAAATAGTATTTATAACTTTATATATAATAGTTTACTTTTGTTTTGCTCTTTTAATGGCAAGATTAAGTATACATACTTAAATAGTATTTATAACTTTATATATAATAGTTTACTTTTGTATAATAGTATACTTTGATATATATAACTTTGTATCTAAAATAGTATTTATAATAGGGAAACTTAAATAATAATATGTAATTAAAGCAAGTTCACTTTTTTCTAACAAGGTCTTTAGTTAATAATATAGTTTCCATCATATTTGAAATATATATATATATTTCAAATATGATGGAAACTATATTATATATATCACATGAGTATATATATGCATATATATACTCATGTGTGATATCAGTTAGAATTTTTGACATAGAAGTGTTGTGCCCATTTAAGCTCTTAGCAAGACAGAAAAGAAAAACATAGTGTTTTCAAATTTTCAACAAATATCATCTCTATCAATGTTATATTTTTTTTCTGATTTTTCCAGTATGTATTGGTTTCTTTTTCCTTTTGCTATAAAATCATAAATCTTACAAAAAACAATTTAAGGAGTACATAAATAAGCTATGTAATTACAAAACAACTTAAAGAAGAAAATGTTTATTCTGCCTCACAGACCAAGGGTACAGTCCATCATGAAAGGGAAATGGAGGTGGCTAGAACTTAAAGTAAATGCTCAGGTCACATCCACAAACTGAAAACAGAGAATTTAGAGTGCATGCCTACAGCTATTCAGCTCGCTGGATCCACTTTTGTCATCCAGAGTCATAGCCAGGCAATGATGCTATCAACTATAGGTGAGTCTTCCCACCTCAAACAATACAGTCAAGATAATAAATATCCAAGTCATGCCCAGTTATTCATCTCACAGGTAATTCAAGAATCTATCAAGTTGATAATGGATATAACCATGCTTAATGAGAAGGAATTTTGAAGAGAGGAGTAAGGGGTTTGCAGCCCCATAGGAGAAACAACAATATGAACCAACTAGTACCCCCAGAGCTCGCACGGACTAAACCACCAACCAACAAGTACACTTGGAGGAAACCATGGCTCCAGTCGCATATGTAGCAGAGGATGGCCTTGTCAGACATCAATGGGAGGAGAGACCCTTGGTCCTGTGAAGGTGATCTATGTCCTAGTGTAGGGGAATGCCAGAACAGGGAAGCAGGAGTGAGTGGGTTGGTGAGCAGGGGGAGGGGGGATGGGATAGGGGGGGTTCAGAGGGGAAATGAAGAAAGAGTATAACATTTGAAATGTAAATAAAGAAAATGTCTAACAAAAAACCTTTAAAAAGGAAAAAATGCAGTAAGATCTGACATCTGGTGCTTCAAAAAGATGCACAATGTGTTCACTGATATGCTTCGTCCATATATGAGAAAGCTGCTGTATTGGTCATGTGTTTTTAAAAGAAGAGAACTGATAAAATGAATAAGTGAATGAATACATAACAGATCTAATATATATATATATATATATATATATATATATATATATATTCTGTGATATGTGTGTGTGTGTATGTGTATAACACAGAATTATTTTTATAAAGGAAGTGTACTAATACACACAGGGACCTATTAGATTTAGTTGGCTTATACAATATGTTTTGGGTATTCGAAAAATGAATTTCTAGAACTAGAAAGGCTCACAGTCTGGTAGATGTTCACTGTGTAAGGTGCGATGTCTTAAAATTTCAAGTCCAACACAGTCCTGATTTGACACGGAAGGCCTGGAGGATTGCTAAAGAGCTGTTGGTCTTAAGCTCAAAATTTAAGGAAACTTGTCTAATCATAGTCAGCGAATGCTGCAGAAACAGGATGGAGGAACTTATCAACAAATGTGCATTTCAGCACACAAAAAGCAGTTTCGTTCTTTTCTATGCTTTAATCTAGCTTGCCACCATTAGATCCCACTCACATTTAGTATAAATTTTCCCACTTCAAATAATCTGATCAAAAAAATCTCTCCCAGCAGTGTCCCGCACTTGTATTTCAGTTGACTCCAGTCCCAGTCAAGCTGACAAGCAAGATTAGCCATCAAACCTACATTTCCCATGTGACCGCAAATTACTTTGATAGGATGTGACTGAATTGTCATCGTTATAATATGCATAAGGAAGGGAGTCAGGAGCTTCTATATGTTCTTCTAGCATTTCTTATATAAATATGCAATCCTGCATGACAGAAATTCAAAATAGATAGTCCAGAGGCCTCAGAACATAATTTGAAGCCTTAAGTTAATAATGAAGGCTATTTGACTTATAGATGAGAAATAAAAAATATATTTTGTTTTAATCATGAAGCATTGGAAATATGTCATTATAGCTGGGTATGGTGGCATGCACATGTAATTTCCATGCTGGGGAGATGGACACATGAATTAATGTTTCAAATTCAGTGAGAGACCCTTTGACTATATGTGTATATCATCAATCTGTCTATCTATCATATATTTATGTATCTATGTATCTATGTATCTATCTATCTACCTATCTATCTATCTATCATTGACTATTCATGGTGGAGAGTAACAGATCAAGACATCAGTAATGACTCCTGGACCCCATATGCATATGCACACACAAATAAGTACATACAGATACACACACATATTTTTTTAAAGTTACATTTGAACATAGTCATATTTACCTTAGTACATTTTGTTATAAATAGTAATGCTACACCTCAAGGTCCAACCAACAGAGTTCTTATGGATTCAATACTCCCTTCAATTCTATACCGTACAGCTGGCAATTGCAATCATATGAAAAAGAGATATATTCTCATTCCAATTCAAAGACACTCAGAATCTGGATATACAAATGTTCATAACTGTGTACACTTAACAGTGAACATATTGAATTACATGGATTTATGAACTTCTCTTACGACAAGACAGTCATAAGTAAGAATCCTCTGATGTATTTTAACAGTGGCAATTAAATAGTATAAGATAACTTGAACTTGTTCCTATGTTCTTTTCTTATATAAATGAATACAACTTCTTTCCATGATCTTGAATTTATTTCTAATTTCCAGTGAGAGACTCCACTCTTACTTACACAGCAGCTTCCTACACTGACATTAAGATTAATAAATTTTTGCCTGCTGATTTATTATAATTATTCTTATGTCAATGATGGTGATAAAGATACAATTAACAGCAAGTGAACATTATTGACTTTATTATATGCCAGGTGATCTACAGGACTTTTATACTTAATCTTTGTATTACCCTGAAGACAGGGAAATAGAAAGGAAAATATTATCATCCTCATTTTAATCATAAGAAGAAATTGGTAATAAGAGGATCATTTTAAGAAACATGCTGAAGTCTTGTAGCTCAGAAGCCACCTGTAGTTTGGAGTTATGTGTCTATCACCAGCCTCCACATGTTTAACCACTATAGTTTTCTCCTTCTCATAGCCTAATTTTTCTATTTATTTACTGACATATTCTTCTTAATGTACAATAATTGTGATATCTAAATTATACACAGTTCAAGTAAATATGTGTATATGATGACGGTCATTATTTTTTTTTAATTCAGTTTACTTTTCGGTAGATGCCCCACTGTTCCAAACCCCTGCATAAAATTCCCTTCTTCCATTCCTCTCTTCCTCTCCTCTAAGTGAGTGGAGGACTCCATGTGTATCCTCCCACCCTAGGACATCAAGTCTCTGCAGAGCTAGAGACATCCTCTCCCAATGAAGCCCGATAAGGCAGAACATTGAGGGGATTGTATTCCATAAACATGCAACAGCTTTAGGAATAACTGCCACTCCAGCTGTTGGGGTAACCACATAAAGACTGAGCTGCACATCTGTTACATATATGCTGGGGGCCTAGGTCCAGCCCTATTAGGAACCATCTAGGAAAGACTAGTAGTGCATGCAAGTGAGTTTTCTAGAGAGGGCATACCATTTTCTATGACCTGCAATTAGGTAAGCTCTAAGAATTCAAGGTCCTTAGAGATTTCATCCTAGGATTCCGTAAGAGTCCCTGACCTCCATCCAATTTTTGATTGTGGGTCTTTGTAATCTGTTTCAGTCAACTACTGGGTTGAGCCTCTCAGAGGACAGCCAGGCTAGGTTTCTATCTGCAGGCATAATAAAATACCATTAATAATTTCAGGGATTGGTGGTTGTCCATGAGACAGGTCCCAAGTTGGGCCGGTTATTGGTTGGCCATTCCCTTAGTCTCTGCTATCCATCCCCCATCCCTGCATTACTTGTAGACATGATAAATTTTTGGTTGAAAGTTTTGTGGGTAGGTTGGTGTATCTATCACACCACTGAAATTCATGCCTGGGTACAGGAGGTGGCCTCTCAGGTTCCATATCCCCAGTGATGTGAGTCACAGCTAAGGACACCTCTGCTGATTCTTGGGTGCCTCACTAATCCCAGGTCTCTATCTCTTCTTGCAGATGCCCCCTACCTCCCTACTCAAATCTCTTGCAGATTTCCATTATTTCTCAAGGTCATCTGGCCATTCCTCCTGTCCCTCCCCATACCAAATCTTTCATCCTTCTGTGTTTCCCTCCGCATCCCGTCTCTCACCCAGTACCCTCCCTCCATCTGCCTCTTATGACTATTTTATTACCCTAACTAATTGAGATTCAAGCATCCTCTCTTTGTATCAGCAGATCTGATGAAGGTGGACTGAGTGGTATCAGGAGAATGCCGCTCCATCAGGGATAGCAGGCTTCTCAGAGCAGCTGGGCATGTACCAGAGGACTCAACACATAGGGGAAATGGGTGCAGGAAAGGATTCTAACATTTATGTTCCAGAGCAGCAGGTCTGATAAAGGTGGGCTGTGAGATGGCCGGACAACAGAGATCCAGTGGGGATAGCAGGGTGCTCACACCCGCTGCGTGTGCCCCAGAGGAATGACGGCCTTCCTTAAATCAAGCAATGATATCTTCACCATATTCTGAGACGTAAATACAAGTCACTCACCTCTCTCCGTTCAGCTTTCTTGTCTGTCAAATAGATAAATAACCCCTCTTCACTTAATGGTTTTCATCTTTTTATGTCAGTATTAATCACCAGGAAAGCATAGATTGGTAGTAAAGGGCATGGCCACTAGAATTTCAATATTCAAAGAGTATCAGTAGTTCATTTTTAAAGTTTTCAATCTATTATTGTGTATGGCTCTAGATGCTAAAGCAGTTAGGTGCTGGGTTTTGAGTGGTAGTAATCAAAATGAGAGAGTACAAAACGATTAAGGACTTCATTGTAGGAGGACGTGTGGTGGCCACCTCTATGGAAAATATTGGAATGAGCAGCTGCAAAGGCATTCCCTGCAGGAGAACCTAATTGAAGACTCCTGAGAGACCAAGGATTGCTGACAGATAATGCCAGCCAAGCAGGAACTGCTGTTTAGAAGAGATGCTTTCTTGGGACCAATGGGACATGGGTAGAGGGTATTGAAGGAGCTGTGGCTTTTCTCACCTGCTCCCAGAGTCTATGTCATTGATTCTGAGCCACCTCACCTCCAACCCCAAAGGTCAGGTAGGATCTGGTAGTGAGCAGTCCAGAGCACAGTCAGAACTTCTTGAACAATGCTTTTCTTCACCTATACAATTCTTAGTACTCATGTGCATGTAACCTACTGTATCTAAGGAAAACAGTCATATCCTCAATGTTCCCAATTTTTATCATCTCTAACAGATTTCAATGGGAAACGTGCTAATACAGGGAATTCAGTGCACTGCAGGATTCTTTGGGGCCCTTACAACACAAGCACTTTACATATTTGATTCATAATTAATTATTCATAATTGAAAAACTTGGTAAGAAAATTCTCAAAGTTCAGAGTTCATATATGAAATCTCTCCATCCTGTAGAAGTTTTTTTTTTTTTTTTTTTCAGAAAGAACTTTAGTTGTTTCTATTATGTTATCTTTTACTTCTTGGAGCTTATTGTTTCTAAATAAATAAGTTTATTATTTCAATTTGTGTTCACACCTTCAGCCCATTACCCTACAATTTCAATACGCTGATGAAAGAACATCCAATAAACTAATATGTAGGAAGGTATAGTACTTGCTTTACAAAAGTCTGGTAAAGAAGAACTAGCATACTCACACACAACTCTTACAACTTCCATCATCTAATGCATGTTTGTTGTAGTAACTGTAGATATTCCTATTGACATGATCCATTGTTTAGAAACAACTAATTTAACTTAAATCATATTGACCTTACATGTTTTAAAGCACATTAATGTGTAAACAGTATTGTGTAAGTTGAAAAGCATCACATGGCTTGCATTATGATTATCATTAATTAATATTCTTCTTATCTTGTGCAAAAGTTTACAGTTGTAAAGCCTAAAGTTTTAAAGAACAATTATGAAAACTCTCCGATGGCTAGTGGTAATTATCTTGAGGATTTTTTTTGTGTGTGTGTGTGGTAATGGGACATGAACACAACAATAGTATCTTCCGGAATAGACAACAAATTTTCTGAGGATAATATGAATAATGACTCCATCCAGAGAAAAGTCCAGGAAGATTTGCCCACATTACCTGTAGCACCCAGGCTTCACTAAACTATGGGTACTTTAGTGAAGATATGAAGCCTCCATGTCTGCAACAACAATTAGGGTCTAAATCCACACTGCCTAGGAGAGAGTAGAAACCAAAGCTAAAATACATGTGAAGTTTTCATTTTCTCATGTCCTGAATGATCAGGCCCTCTGTCTACTGCAACTCTCGTGTCTTCTATCATTTAAGACATTTTGACAAACTAAATTGTTAACTTGTAATTGTGTATACAGCTCAGACTCTTCCCAGATCCTGACAGAGTGTAGATGCAAGAGGAAGAATCAATATATGCCCCAAATTGTTAAAACAACAAAAAGTGTCAAAATACTTGACTTACTAAAGCTAGCTTTAAAGTAAAATGATAATAATAAGATTCGGGTGTGTAGCTCACAAGTACAGTGTTTATCTCCCATATGCAAAGCTATGTGTTCAAGCCCAACACTGAAAAAAAAAAAAAGAAATGAAATAAAAATTAATGTGGAAATGGTATCTTCTCTTTCTCTTTCTGTCTCTCTGTCTCCCTATCTCTCCCTATTCCTATCTATTGCCCTATCTCTCTACCTATCCATCTCTCTCTGTATCTTTACAGCATCTATCTATCCATCTATATCTCTGTTGTATTCTCTTTCTAGTCTTCCTTCTCTTTTTCATTCCTTCCTTACTGCTGTTTTCTACTCTGGCTGAATTTTGTTGTACAGTTCTAATATTTGTCTCTATTAGCAGGCTCACTGTTCCAAGAACAGTATGTCCCTGAAAATCTCTGCTGGATATAAAACTTTCAAGCATAACTAATATGACAGTAAAATGAATTTCATTTAATGAAAAGTACATTCCGCAGTCTTCGTGGGTCAAGGTTACAGTGGGAGAAACCGCCCTTGTTTAAATCCATTTGTCATCCATCTATAGAACCCTAGAACCCTGAGTGAGCCTAGAAAGCCTGTATGTACAAAGTAATGCCTTTGTTTTTAGTAGTGTATTTAAAAAAAAAAAAAACAAACTAGAAAATAAAGAAGAGATGACAATTTGTAGTTCACTTCAGCTGGCTTAGTTTGTTATATAGGTGACTCTGAAAGGGTTAAATAAATTAATATTTTTGAAAAATCATATAAAGGAGTGGGATTCCTCCCATCAAAAGGAACTGCATCACAGGCAGAGTGGACCCTCAGTTCTGACATGAGCAACTAAGCCATTATTGGCTGCCTGCCTGTGCATACTACCCCTGTCATGTGAATTTACTACATCACTCTGACTCACTGATAAATTCTTTACCTTTCTCCATCTCTTGACACAGCAAACAAGAGTTGTGTTTCATTATAAATCCTCATTTCCAGCATTTTCTATCAGGGGAACTGAAGCTATGTATATTTCATACCAAACTGATTACTCCATAAAACGGGCAGAGGGACAACAAACGATTAACATCACATTTTCACTTTTTCCTTCACTCAACCCACTCCTTATTGAACTGCACTTAAAGCCCCATTAAAGGTGCAGACACAGTGCAAGGCTCAAAGATAAAAGGGCTAACACAAATAAACAAAGGTTAAATGAATTTTTAAAGTAATGTTTTTAAGAGAAGTATGTGAGAGTGGAAAAAAAGAAAAATATTAATTCCCAGGATAGTTGATAGAGTTCTCAAGAAAGTTCAACTTTCCAATTGTTATATCTATTGAACATGAGCATGGTATTAAATATAAAAATGTATAAGGATGCAATGTCTAAGGGAAAATGCCACAGAATTCCAAATATTCTGTGAGGGAGAGGGTATTTTTCTTTTATTGAAAATATTTTATTTTCTCATTTTATATATATTTTATATAATATATACACATATATATTAGTGTGTCCCATTCCCCTACTCTTCCCAGTTTCTCCCCATGACCTCTCCCTGCCAGACCCACTCTAGGCTGTGTGCTGTCCCGGTGCTATTTATGTTTTGATATTAATTCTGCTTTCTCAAGAGAAACTGCACCAGATGAGTAGATCACCTACTCAGGTGATCTCATTGAATCTTCTCCCCATTCTAACTGATCAAATAAAGGTGAGAGCCTATGATTGGGCAATTGAAGGTAAAAGTGGGACTTTAGGTCTTGGGCAGTTGGGGTAGGAAGGAGAAGGGAAAGGAAAGAGAGAAAAAAAAATGAAGGAGGAAATGGTAGAAGCCAATATGGAAGTGAACCACGGGGCCAGGAAAAACTGCAAGTAGCAAAGGGACTCATAGCTGGATAGTAAGAAAATAAGTGAGGATAGTGATAGATCTGCCCAACCTAGGCATATGGCTTGTAAATATAATAACTGAGTTGTGTCTTTTTTATATGGGGTTATTGGTGTTGAAAATTACTGCAACAACTCCCTTTCAGTCTTTCATTAGCAAAGAACAGGCTTCTAAAGGTAAGAATCAAACATGAAACAAAATATAAGATTAAGTGAAAACTATCATATAGAAGTTGGACACAGTAACACGAGAGGAAGAAAGTGTCCAAAGAGAACTCACGAGAGTAAGAGACCCACTTGTTCTCACAGTCAGGAGTCCCATAAAAACACTAAGCTGAAAGTTATAAAATACAGAGAGAGGACCTGGTACAGACCCATGCAGGTACTGTGCTTGCTGACTGAGTCTCCGTGAGCTCATAGGAGCCTTGCTTAGTTGCTTCAGGGCACCCATGTTATCCTGGAATCCTCTATCCCCCACCTGACTCCTTATAGTCTTTCTGCTATCTCTTCAGTCGAAGTCCCTGAGCTCTGAGGGAAAGGATTTAAAGGAGACCTCCCATTTAGATCCTCTCCCCACATAATCCCTTGTTGTGAGTCTCTGCATATTTTCCCATATGCTGCTAGGGATAGCCTCTCTGATGATGACTATGTAAGGCACTGATCTAGAAGTATATCATATCTTTAGGAGTAATTATATCAGTTTATCTATCTATCTATCTATCTATCTATCTATCTATCTATCTATATATATATATATCTATCATCTATCTATCTACCTATCTATCTATTATATTGAGACCAGTAGTATTTGGCAATGCCTTAGAACTCTGGACTATCGAGTCTCTGGTTCTTGGTTACTCAAATAATACTGGGGTATGGGTTCCCACTCCTGCAATGGGTCTTATGTCAAATCAGACATTAGTTAGCTACTCCAATAAATTCTCTGTCACCAGTGCCCTAGAATATTTTGCAGGCAAGACAGCTTGTAAGTCGAAGTTCTTGGTATCCATGAGTTGGTATCCATGTTTCTCTTCTGGTAGCTTGCAGAATGCCTTATCACCCCAAAGAAACTAGAACATAGTTGGTGAAGACTCCATGTAGGTACCAGCTCAATATCTCCACACTCAATGAGTTGTATGGGTACTGTCCTTAGCAAGAGGATCCTGGTTTCATTTTGAAGAGAACAATCATTGTCTTAGCAACAGACTGGGATGTTTGGAAGTTTCCACTGGACCTCCTCAGCCAATAAATCAATTTAATTCAACCCAGTCCTGCCATTGAAACCTTGCCTGGTGACAAGAGATGGCAAGTTGAGATTCACTATCCCCCATTGTAAATGTTACCTTTATTTCCTCAGTTGAAGTTATAAGATGATAGCCATACCCAAGCTATTAGAATACATGGATTAGGCTGAATTCTCTGTTATAACTATCCCTTGTACTAGGACTGAAAATTTCTCAACTTTGTACAATCAAATCTTCCCAGTTAATCTGGCTTATCTTGTCTTCTGACTGAATTTCTCTGCATATCATCATACTAACTTTGACAATATATTCTAATCTTCTGGCTCTCCATTTGCTAGCTATTTTTGTCTTCATTTGGGTCTAGCATGTTCTCTCTCTAATCTGTCTCCATAAGATTAGCCTAGTAAAGCTGTCTCTATCTATCTATCTATCTATCTATCTATCTATCTATCTATCTATCTATCTATCATCTTTCTATCTATCTCTTTCTTTGCTCTCCTCCTGTAGGTTGGGCATATCCTATCTCTGACTCATTTTGTCAAATCTTTCTCTTATTCATCACTTCATCTACCCATCAATTAAATGTCATTTTCAAACATGGCTGCTTTCTTCTACAAAAAGACCTACTTTCATTAATCAGGATTAAAGGCATGTACCAAGGATGTGATGTATTCCTCCCAGATCATACTGCAATCCAAGGTATGTCTGCATTCTAGCCATATCATGTAATCCTAGAGTATCTTTAAATGTGATTCCTTGCCAAAGCAGGCATGTGCTAGATTAAAATTTCTCTTCACCTCATTACTATGAGTCCTATCCACCCACTCCTATCTTCCTGCTCTGGCATTCCCCTACACTGAGGCAACAAAGACCCTCAGGCCTAAGGGCCACTCCTCCTACTGATTCCAGCAAGGCCATCCTCTGCTACAAAAGCAGATGGAGTCATGGATTCCCTCATGTGTACTCTTTGGTTGGTGGTCCAGTCCCCAGGAGCTCAGGGCATCTGGCAGGTTGATACTGTTGCTCCCTCCATGGGGCTGCAAATCCCCTCAGCTCCTTCAGTCCCTTCTCCAACTCCTCCACCAGAAACCCCATTCTCCGCCATTGCATAAATGCACCACATCTTCTTTATCCATTCTTCTGTTGAAGAACATGCAGATTCCTTTTAGTTTCTGACTCTTATGGATAAAAGCACAATGATAATATTTAAGCAAGTATCCTTGTGATAAGATGAGGCATCTTTTGGGTATATCCACAAGAGTAGTATAGCTGAATCCCCATTGATTCCCATTGTCTTTACAAGTTTGGACTCCAACCAGTAATGGTAGAGTGTTCCCCTTGCTCAACATCCTTACCAACATGAGCTGTCAACTGGATTATTAAATTTAGCCAATCAGACAGCTGTAATGTAAAATTCCATTTGCATATCTCTGATGACTAAGGATATTGAACATCTCTTTAAGTGTTTCTAGGCATCTGAGTTTCCTCTGTTGAAAATTCTGTTTAGATCTGTCCCATATTTTAATTAGATTATTGTTTTCTGGTATCTAGTTTATTTAGTTCTTTATATGTTTTGATATTAGTCCTCTCTCAATTACAGAATTAGAAAAAAATCATTTACCATTCTGTTGACTGCTGTTTTGTCAGATCAATGGTATCCTTTGCCTTACAGGAACGATTCTGTTTCAAGAGGCTCCATTTATTAATTGTTAATCTTAATGTCTGAGCCGTTAGTGTTCTGGTCAGCAGGTCATTTCCTCTGTTAATGCATTTAAAGCTATTCCTCACTTTGTCTTCTATCATGTTCAGTGTATCTAGTTTGATGTTGAGATCTATTTGGACATGAGTTTTGTGCAAGGTAATAATATGAATCTATTTGCCTTCTACATACAGCTGTCAAGTTTTACCAGCACCACTTGTTGAGGATGCTATCTGTTTACAGTGTGTATTTTTGGCTTCTTTATAAAAAATCAGGTGAACATATTGTGCAGATTTATGACTAGTTTTTCAATTCAATTCCCTTTATAAACATGTCATTTTATGTCAATACCATGATTTCTATTAATATACATCTATAGTACAACTTGAAATCAAGAATCATGAAACCTCCGACAGTTCTTTTATTATTCAAGATTGTTTTAGCTACCCTGGGATTATTTGTTTTTCCATATGAAGTTGTGAAAAGTTATATTGATATTTTGTTGGAGAAGCTTAAATATTCTTACATGAAGAGTTAAATAATTAATTTGAAATTGATGGGCAGTTCATAATGTTTTCTGAAAGAAGATAATATGTATGTATTAAAAGACAATTACTATGGCAACAATTAAGTGTTGAGAAGAACCAAATATAAATATGAAAATTTCTGAAGTGTAGACAGTAGCAAACAAGAAGTCATATTTGAAATGCATTGTATAATAGTTACTATTGAATCTTCTTTGGAATATAAAAGCAAAGAATCAAAGGTATGCTCTAGAACATAGGGTGTTCTAAACTGAGTATAAATCAAAAGTAAGATCAAGATGGAAAAATATAGAAAACAAAAATCTTTATATTTTTATTTTATGACAAATACTTGTTGAATATCTAATACAAAAAAAGAAAAATATGGTAGGCGTTGATAGCTATATGAATACAGGGTTGAGGAAAAATGATGCCATATTGAACTGTCAGTCATAAAGGAATTAGGCATGCTGGTTTGGTGCATCAGCGATTCACAACAATATCTGACTAAAGGGATGTATTCCTATAAAATGAATACTTATAATGTAAGGGAAATGAAAACAGTAGAATAAATTAAATGTAAATAAGAGGAGTTGTGAATAAAATAATATCACATAGTATCCTAAAGGAAAAAAATTAGGCTCTTAGAAATGACAATGACAAAGTAGTATAAGTCAATGTTTTTGTCAATTAACAGGTTAACTATAACATAAATGAAGTACGTTTCAGTACAGTGATAGGGAAAGAAGCTTTTATAGAATACCCATTGATAAAGTGTCCATCAAAGTGTCCATTAACTTCATTAATCACATAAATTAATTGGTTCTGTCATAAGAGTGGTCCCCTAATTGTAACTTGAAAAGTCCCCATATGGGGGTGGAGTAATGGCTCAACAGCTAGGTACACTGGCTGCTCTTCTGGAGGACACAGATTCAATTTCCAGCAACAACAACATGGCAGCTTACAACTGTCTGTATCTGCTGTTCCAGAGCATCTGACACCTTCATTCAGGAAAGATACCGATGTACATAAAATAAAAATAAATAATTGTTTTTTAAAAGTCATTACGTGGTTCAAACCCTTAATATTTCATGAATGCTTATATTTCAACATGAGTTTCAAATTGATGAAACTAATTAAAATAATAAGAGATCCAAGTTAACCTACAGTAAGAAAAAAATGCTAATAGAAAAGAATACTAAAAAGGAATGGATACTTCATAATGGTACCCCACAGCCAGAATCCATTATCACTATAATCTATGAATTACTGCCTTTTATAAATATTATAAAACTTATCTGTATAAGCTTTATTCCAAATATGTCAAAAACCATCTATGAAAGGCTAAGGCAAGCAAATAAGTTTTCTGGAGATGGCCCATCATTTTGTATGGCTGTGATGGGTGAGTTCTCTGAGAATGCAGAGTCCTTAAAGAGGCTTCATCCCAAGACTGCTTCTTGTGGCTGATATGTCTTTCCTGTCACTGTTACATAGCCTAATAATTCCTGGACATTAGTCCATCCTGTTTGAGAGATTTCTTTCAGAATCAAATATGAATATATACTTACATAGAGTAATGCTATGTAGGCAAATTGATGATTTCATAATTCTAGATAATGATTTTATAAAACTCTTAACTTGATACAAGTAATTTCAAGCCCTCTATGGAATAAAAATTACAAATAGTCCTCTGTAAACTTTCATGTGTCACGGGCTAATTGCACTAGGAGAAGAAAGCAGGCTTGGAACAAATTTACAATCAAAGAAAACAATGAGGCCACTATCTTGATCTTGTTTATGAAGGTCATAAACTGGGAGTGGACAATTTATTGTAGATACAAGGAGAGAAAATAAAATATTGGCTAGTTTATCTACACAAAACTTCTAAATAATAAGACACAATGTTTTGTCTCTTGACAAAACCCTGCTAATTTGTGACATAAAAATTATTGCTTTAAACTTATTATGAACTTATGGGGCTAGTAAGAGGTAATGACTGTTTAGTGAAATGCTAGTCTTAAAGGAAAGAAATGTAAATAATTCTGCTGTAATTTCTTAACTCTTATCAATCTATGGTGCAAATTATTACCTTAAACTTACTATGAACTTATTGGACAATAAAAGTATTTAGAAACTCTTTTAATCATTTATCCTGCTGTAACTGTTCTACCTGATAGTTGTACGTGGTAATATTTTAGAGGAACTGTAAATACTGAGAACAGAAATAAAGTTTGTTGGAGCTTCCTTTCTCTACTTCCCCTAGCATCCTTTTTCTAAGCATCTGACTCTTTTCACTTTTCATTTCTCCCTGGTTCACAAAGAGTTAACAAACTCTGAGCCTTTTGCCTGAACAACAAATGGCCCCTGAGTCAAAGAGGAAACAGCCCAAATAGCTAACTCTTCTTCTTAATCCCTCCTGCTACCCGCAGGAGTTAATTGCCAGGTATCAGAGGCTTTTAGACACAGAGGAGCAAGAGAGAGTTAAATTGCCAGAAGCCATCAGCTTCTAGAACCTAGAACAATAAGAGTTTCAAGGCCAGAGATAAATCAGCCTTTGGCCTATGTTCTAAGATGTGTCCCACCTCAGTACCTGACCCTGCCTGGGCTGTCCCCCAGAACAAATGAATATTAAATACTTGAAACTTTGTGAGTCTGAAACTAGTGTATGTGACACTCTACAGGACTTACTCATCGTCCGGTAATGTTGACTCTCTTATCTAGGCTAGTCTATGCACTACTTACTGTGGTAATAGCCAGACTTGTTGTTCTGCTCCAAGTACATTCACGGTGACATGTTGGGCTGATTTTAATTCTCACAAAACCTATAAAATATCAATATATCTATCTTATTGTAGAAACCTGGACTTTTGAAAATTTATAATCTCATCAGTATCCCACAACAGCAGATGTCTTTAAGCAAAGACCCCAGGCATTTGCACAGTTCTGAAACTTAATTTCTTTTATTTCTTTTTCCTGAAGTGAATAACTTGTGTCTCTTTTCCTTTTTTTTTTTTTTTGTTTCTTTTTTCTTTTTAATTGTTTTTATCAGATATTTTCTTTATTTACATTTCAAATGTTATCCCCTTTCCTGGTCCCACCTCCCCAACTCCCATCCCATTTCCCCTCCCCTGCTTCTATGAGGGTTTTCCCCCACCATCCATCCACTCCCACTTCCCTGTCCTCAAATACCCCTACACTGGGGCATCAAGCCTCCACCAAGGGTCTTTCCTCCCATTGATGCCCTACAAGGCCATCCTCTGCTACATATGCAACTGGAGCCATGGGTCCCTCCATGTGTTCTCTTTGGTTTGTGTGTTAGTCCCTGGGAGCTCTGGGAGGTCTGGTTGGTTGATGTTGTTGTTCTTCCTATTGGGTTATGCAGCAAGCCACATCATTCGCCATTACAAGATGGCACTGACTTCCACTGCCCATCTGATAACCAGTTGTTTGCTGCCTTGAGGCAGACATGTGCAGTCCTATACAGTAATGACTCAGCACAGGTCCTCTTTGCAGAGCCTTATGTTAATGAGGTGATTCCTGCTTTAGCCTATCTTGTGGCGGCAGTAAGGCACAGAACACCCAGGCAGTGAATGCTCCAGTATATAGGGAGGCCTTGTTAGTCCATGGGCGTCTCCGTAGCATCATGAAAGGAGTTCCTGAATAAAGTGCTGTTGAGAAGGATCTTCAGTGTTGCCTCGTTCTTCCTGGTCAAGGCCGGTTGCGACAGGGTTGCAAACCCCTTCAGCTCTTTCAGTCCTTTCTTTATCTCTTCCACTGGAGAACTCATTGGGGAACCCTGGCTCAGAACAATAGTTGGCTGCAAGCATCTACCTCTGTATTTGTCAGGCACTGGCAGATCCTCTCAGGAGACAGCTATATCAGGCTCCTGTCAGCATGCACTTCTTGGCATCCACAAGAGTGTCTGTGTTTGATGACTGTAAATGGGAAGGATCCCCGGGTGGGACAGTCTTTGGATGGACTTTCCTTCAATCTCTTCTCCACACTTTGTTACCCATTCTAAGAAGGACCAAAGCACCCACTCTTTGGTTTTCCTTCTTCTTGAGCTTCATGTAGTCTGTGAATTATATCTTGTGTATTTGTAATCTACCACATAAACAAACTCAAAGAAAAAAAAAAAACACATGATCATTTTATTAGATGCTGAAAAAGTATTTGACAAAATACAACATCCCTTCATGTTAAAAGTCTTGGAAGGATCAGGAATTCAAGGCCCATACCTAAACATAATAAAAGCAATATACAGCAAACTGGTAGCCAACATCAAACTAAATGGAGAGAAAATTGAAGCAATCCTATTAAAATGAGGAACTAGAAAACACTGCCCACCCTCTCCCTATCTATTCAATATAGTACTTCAAGTTCTAGCCAGAGCAATTAGACAACCAAAGGAGATCAAAGGGTTACAAATTGGAAAGGGGAAATTCAAAATATTACTATTTGCAAATGATATGATAGTATACTTAAGTGACCCCAAAAATTCCAACAGAGAACTCCTAAATCTGGAAAACAACTTCAGCAAGTTTGTTGGAAATAAAATTAACCCAAACAAATCAGTGGCCTTCCTCTACTCAAAGAATAAACAGGCTGCGAAAGGAATTAGGGAAACAACACCCATCACAATAGTCACAAATGATATAAAACACCTTTGTGTGACTCTAACCAAAAAGTGAAAGATCTGTATGACGAGAACTTCAAGTCTCTGAAGAAAGAAATAGAAGATTATCTCAGAAGATGGAAAGATCTCCCATGCTCATGGACTGACAAGATTAATACAGTAAAAATGGCCATCTTGCCAAAAGCAATCTACAGATTCAATGCAGTCCCCATCAAAATTTCAAATGCTTGAAACTTAATTTCTTATCACATTTCATTCCTAAAGTAGCATCAAGACAAATGCTTGCCTTCATTTCTCCATTGTACCTGGGATTGATAGTATAAGGAATGGCCTAGAGTGAGGAGGAATGCTACTTATTTGTTCTTGGAAAAGTGAATAATGCTAAAAAGTAATTCTCCTGAGTGGCCATTCAAGATTGACTTTGGAATTTTCTTTTGCATGAAGAAATAGACATATTTATGAAACCCTAGTTAATCAGTATCTTGAGTACATTTATTAATATATCTCTTTCTACTTCCTGACTGAAGATACAATGTGACCAGCTGCCTAATCTTCAAATTGTGGACAAAGTAACTCCTGCCAGGAACTGGGCCCAGTTGGCCTCCCTCAATCCGTGGAAATCAGGGTCTCAGACAGATGGACATATAGTCAGCGAGAATTGACAGACAGATGCAAACAGGAGAGAGTGTGCTGGATCTGAATGTAATATCATAAAGGGAACACCAGTCTTATATAATACAGAAAACAAAGGGGTAGGATGTCACAGTAGGCAAAGTACATTGACATTATCTGACATAAAAACAGAGGAATGACTTCAAAAGGACTTACAGGAACCAGGTAATGTTAACAGTAAAGATAAAACAGCCCTGCCTAGAGTCAGCTAATGACAGGTAAGGATTTCACACCCTAGTCACAATTTATGCTACTCTTTTGAGCCTTGTGAAAGCTAGCAACAGGGGTTTCAGGTCTAGCAGACCTCATGAATAATGCAATACCACACACACACACACACACACACACACACACACACACACACACACCATTTCCTAGGGCTTGGTAAATTCTTGCATATGAGTATAACTTGGCTGTTCTTTTAAGTATCTGTAGGGAATCTCCTTTTGTCAGAAGAATTCATCAATTTGCTTCTAATATGCAATGTAGTCTGCTATACCTGGCTGTAATGAAGATTCTAAGTATTTTTTGCTAAGCTTGCCCTGAGATTTCTATCTCTTATCCAGTAAAATACTGTAAGAAAACATGCAAAACCCTCCACAATATTGCAGGGAAAAATCTGGGGCATTCTAGCTATGGGAATGCCAAGGTTCCAGGAGGCTGTTTCCATGAAACTCTGCCTCAGGACTGCTTCCAGGTTTCTAAACCTGTAATGCAAGTCACTACAGGAGTGGATGTAGTAAACTCCTTCCTTTCTTAGGTTGCTTAGTTCACGTGCTTTGTCACAGAAGCAGAATAAAAAGTAGTATTGGTCCATGTGAAAATATGCTATCCTTAAGGGTATATAAAAGTCAATTTATTCCCTTAGCTTTACTGTCGAAAATGTCCAGTTAAATTAATGATAGAGAATGGTCTCTCTTCCCATTAGGAGGTATATGTACTTTTTCGTAAGTATCACCTCTGTTCTAAGTTGCTTTCCTATATTCTATCCACACCTTTATAATTGGTCTCTTCAGTAAATTTTGCTCTAAGACTCAATTTGAATTATATGCATCTATTTTCAACCTAGACCTTGAATGCCTGATAGACCAATACTGCAGAGGTATGTTTTACTGAAAAGAAGAAACAAAGTAAAAGCAGTAACTGTCCACAGGGAATTTAAAAAGGACTTGTAGAGGATTGACAGATCACTCTTTCTGAAGCTTTAAATTAAGAACTGTAGTGATAATAGCTGTTAAATCCTCGAAAAGTCTTCACGAGTAGTTGTACTATGTGTAAATCAGAAACATTATTCTGAATCATTTTTATCCTGGCTCTGGGACGTTGTCTATACCTTGTCTTGCTTTCTGAAATGGGAGGCAGGTAGGAGGGCTGCTATCACCATAGTGCAGCGAATGGCTTAATGTAGGATTATGTACATACCGATCCAAAATCTCCTAAGAATACTTAATGGAAATCACATTTCACTTGCTACACGGCAGGAGTCCCTTAAGGATCCACACAGGAGTTATCTCTAGAAAAGTTATGATCAGAAGGGGAAGGCTTACCATGCATAGTCTAAAGAGGAACAAGTTGGAATGTGTGAGATATGCAGTTTAGTAGAGCAAAATATATGGGAACAAGGGGACCACTCCAGTAAATCACCAAGAAGCAGCGGAAATGTGGTAACAATGATGATCAAGTCCAAGGATATTCACTGTCCTCCAGAGTGCCAATTTTATGTTTTGCTCTGCAAATTCAGCAGTTCATACTTTGACATGTTTGTAATTATATCTTTATTGCACCATCTCTGTGTTTCCATTGAGCCATATGTTTTCTCTATTCAAAGATATAGCCATCTTTTACCTCTTTCCTCCCAATGACTCAGTGCAATGCAGCAGGTTAGCAAGAAAATATTTACCCCCCTCCCTCTGCAACCCATGCTCAATGTGAGAGCTGAGCACTCATTAATTTGCTGTTTTCAACTTAATTAAAATGAATTCTATATAGAGAAATTTTAAGGAATATTCATTTATATAATACATGTGAAATCTTTTAACATTGCTTGAATGGGTTATGGTTTTATCACGACGGGGGGGGGGGGGAAACTCAAGGGTTATTTGTTCTAGATAAATACAACTAAAAGATCACAAATTGTACTGACAACCAATCAGGGACTAAACCTTTCCAAAAATACTATAAAGCATTTTAATGGCTCATGCCTTTTTAAAAATATTAAAACAAATCATCATGAAGGAAAATAAAACAGTTTCAGACTGGTTGATGTTAGAAAGCTAGAGTGTACTGTCTTAGGTTGCTTAGAGAATCACTATATTTTTTAATGTCATTATAATTACAGTCACGTTGGGAAATATGCTAACTCTTTTTATCTGCACCATACCTTAATTTTCAATTAAGATGATTCCAGTAGTAGCACATCTCTAAAAATATTTTATTGATATTCTACAAAGCTCCTAACTTTATTGTATTTGTAATATGTAAGGTCTCTTCTGCTTAGTGAGTTGGCTAGGGACATAAAGACAAAAAAAAAAAGCAGAAAAACAAAATCTCTCAAAGTCCATATTTAGCCCTCTGATTTTCATCATCATCTTCGCCCTTATTTAGAAATGAGTATCTTCCTGATCTACATTTCTGAATAGTAAGCCATCCAGACACAAGTTCAGTCCAGTTAAAGAAAAGGAAGAACATCCTGAGTTTTCAGAAGGCTAAAGGAAAAAATGATTTAACAGTGGAATATAAAACATAAAATGTTATAATTTCATCTTTTCTCATCTTTTCCCTCACTCATTTTCAAAATTTAAAAGAAATTATTTTCACCTAAGCCAAAAACTGTTCTTAGAAATAAAATACTAGCACTGCACTTTCAGCATATAAGGAGATAACAAAATAAGAACTTGGAATATGAGGCCCAAATGAACACTGTCCACTGCTTTAAAAGTTCAATTGGTCTCTTAGCTACTGATTTCACCAACTTTCAACACTTTCTACAGAGATAGATGCCCATCCATTAGTCATCTACTACTAGCTACACTTGCAATTATGACTCCTCTGTGTAAAATTAATTCTTAAACTGCATCTTCCTTTCTAATTCTTTCTATCAAATGTGTGAGTAGGTAGTTTTATCTGTCCATTGACCACTAGAGTATGACTGTATACTGTGATCTCTGAGTCTCAGGAGAACCCAGGAATATCAACAGTATAAGAGACTTTGTTCAAGATGACACAGAAAAGTTGCTGAATTACTAGAAGAAGATGGTTAAGGAAAGCTACTTTTAGTATACAAAGAACATGATTATTTTATTTATATTAAATATTTATTATAAATGTTATTATATCTGTTCTTAGAAATTTTCACACATGTATACAATCTATTCTGGTTACCCTAGCTCCCCAATCCCCCAACTCTTTTCTATCTCTCTTCTACCCTGGTCAATTCCATACAAGTACCCTTTTCTTATTCATGTCCTGTTGTTTCGTTTTCTGCAATGATGAATTTAACCAGGATCTGTGTGACCATGGTTTTTAAACTATCCACTGGAGCCTAATGGGGTTATCCACGCATATTCAACTGAAGACAACAACAACACGGCTTATTCGGGGATCAAAAACTGCTCACCCTGAGATCTACTACAAGTCAGTTCTTCAGGAAGAGTTGGCTCACTCCAACCCATGATTGATAATGACAGTGGAGGCATCTATAGCTTTTAGGAAATCATGATTGCAATGGTTGTGACATGCTCAAAATACTTAAAGCAATCCCATTAAAGTCACTACTATACAATGCTGTGTTTCTCTCCATTCTTATTTGATATAGTGCTCAAAATTTTAGAACAATAAGATAAGAAAACAAAGGAGATTTAAACAGAAAAAGAAATTAAAGAATCCCTATTCACAAATGAATGATGTCATATACAAAACAACTTTAAAAGTACATTAGAAAACCCCTCAAACTTATTAATATTTTCAACAAAGTAGAAGAATACAAAATTAACACAAAATATGTTGCTCAAGGAGGTGGCAAACACAAGAATAGGAAAAGGATCTTAAATTCATCTGGATATACAAAACTCCAACTAGAAAAAGACATTCTTTTTTATTGGTTATTGTATTTATTTACATTTCAAATGTTGTTGTCCCACTTCCACATTTCCCCTCCACAAAATCCCATCCTTCCCCCTCCCTTTTGCCTCTATGAGGGTCATACCCCACCCACCCACTCCCCATTTCTGCCTCACCGTTATAGTGTCCCCTTATGCTGAGGTATCAAGCCCCCACAGGACCAAGGGTCTCCCCTCCCATTGATGCCAGATATTCTCTGCTACATATGTAACTGGAACCATGGGTCCCTCCATTTGTACTCTTTAGTTGGTGGTTTAATCCCTGGGAGCTCTGGATGGTCAGGTTAGTTGATACTGTTCTTCCTATAGGGTTGCAATTTTCTTCATCTCCTTCAGTCCTTCCCCTAACTCTTCCATTAGCATCCCTGGTCTCAGGCTGAAGGCTGACTGTGAGTATCTGCATCTATATTGGTCAGGTACTGGCAGAGCCTCTCAGGGGAAAGTCATACCAGGATCCTGCCAGTAAGCACTTGTTGGCATCAGCAACAGTGTCTGGATTTGGTGTCTGCAGATGGAATGGATCCCTAGATGGGGCAGTCTCTAGATGGCCTTTCCTACGGTCTCTGCTCCATTTTTTTCTTTCTTTCTTTCTTTTTTTTTTTGTCTCTGCATTTCCTTTAGATAAGAACAATTCTGGGTTAAAATTTTTGAGATGGTGGGTGGCCCCATTCCAAAGAATAATAGTGGTGACATTGCCATACAGGGTCTCAAGTTATACTTTAGAGCAGTGGTTCTCAACTTGTGGGTTGGAAATCTTTTGGGAAAAAAAAAACTATCCTCAAAAATATGTATGGTACTATCAATAACAATAGCAAAATTACAATTATGAAATAGCAATGAAAAGAATTTAATGGCTGGAGGTTACAACATGAGGAAGTTCATTAAAGAGTTTCAGTATAAGGAAGAGTAATAACCACTACTTTAGATTAATAATAATTAATAATAATAATAATGGCATAGTACTAGAACAAAAAAAAGCAAATTATGGACAAGAATAAAATCAGACTTAAATACATGTAATTATAACAACCTGTATTTTACAAAGGCACCAAGATGTACATTGGATAAAGGTCAGCATCTGCAAATATGGTGTTAGGAAAACTGGATGCCTACATAGAGAAGAAAGAAATTAAACCTTGATCTTCATGGATCATAGACATCAAGTAAAAAACCCATACTCTAAATTGGATAGAAAAGGGAGTGTACACTGCAAAACACATACACACATATATGTGAGGGTGTGTGGGTGTGTGGGTGTGGGGGTATTCATATAGCCAAGGACTTTCTAAATAGGACTGTGATTGCTCAGGAAATTAGAGCATCAATTGACAAATGGGACCTCATTTAACTACTTATGAAACTAAAATGTGTCTATATTGGATAGGAAAGAGTCAAGTATAGAGGCAGCTTACAGACTTGCAGAAAATGTTTGCCAAGTCTGCCTCTAATACAGACTGAATATCTAGATGAAATTTTTTAAAGGGATTAAAAAAAAACATTTAGAACATCAAAAAAAAAAAAAAAGCAGACAAAGAGGTGCAACTGTGAACTGAGAGTTCTTTAAAGAAATACAAAGCGCTTAATGGACATGTTAAGAAGTACTCGATATCTTTGGCTATTAGGAAAATGAGAAATAAAACCACTTTAAGATGTTTTCTCATCCCAGTCAGATGTTTATTATGATAAAATAAAAATAGCAGGGCTACCCAGATGTTAGAGCAATTAAGAGAGCTTGCTGTCCTTTTGATGGATTTTACTTCTAGACTTTGCTCCCATGTCATTTCGTCTCCTGGTTACCTTCAGCTGTCGCCCGGATAGAGCCCAGAGTTTTATAGGTGACTCGCAACCAGACATTACTCTAAACAGATTGGCCTATTAGCATATCTTTTAGGAATTTATTTCATTGCTAGTAGAGGAAGGAGATCCCAGTCCATTATGAGTGGCATGATCACTATACAGGAATCCATTGACTATATTAGAAATTTAGCTAATCATAAGCGAGTGAGCAACCAGCGTTCCTCCATGATTTCTGCTTTGCATTCCTTACTGTAGATTCCTGCCTTGAATTCTTACCCTGACAACCCTCAATGTTAAACTGTGACCTGGAAGTCTAAGAGGAAATAGACCCTGTCTTCCCAAAATTACCTTTTTTTCATGGTATGTGTTCTCAGCAACAGAAAAGTAATTATAATATACAAATCACAAACAACTGTAACTAGATCTCTAGATAGTCTACTCCTTCTGGCTTATACTGACACCCACAAGTATGTCTGCATGCCTACACACACACACACACACACACACACAGAGAGAGAGAGAGAGAGAGAGAGAGAGAGAGAGGTGGGAGACGAAGGAGGGAGGGAAGGAGGGAGAGAGAGAGTTTTAAAAAGAAACTAAATCAAATGACAAAAAGGCTGTTGAGGGTGGGAGGGAAGAGTAACCCTTGTTAGTTGTTGACAGTAATAAAAAGTAGTGCAGATATGTCGACATTAGTGTAGCTTTCCTTGATCTTAGTTTTTGAAGAGTCTTGCCATTGCCTAACCTGGAACTCACTACGGAGATGAAGCTGGGCTTGAACTTGAAACAATCTTTTTGCTTTTGCTTCTAGATATGGAGATTGCATGCATGTAGATCCAAGCCTAGAATACACATAAACTCTTCCTCCCTCCAGTTGGAACTTATGTACATCAATCTTCTTTCCGCTCACTTCTAGAAATAGTTAAAAAAAAAAAAAGTATAATTTATCCTTTCATCAATGAAGAAAATTTATCAAAATTAAATAATAAAAAAAAAAACATGACTAAGGAGCATGGTAGGTTCTCCCAGGTAGAGTCCAACTTGAAATTTTTAGTAAGTTGAATTTGCAATATTCTCTATAGAATGAAATATTTTATTTATGGGTAAAAGCAAAGACTTAGCATTTCTTTAAGCAATAGGATTAAAAAAAAATCATAAGAACAATTTTAACCCAAAAGTTCACACTATATGCTGAGAATACAGCCTCACATATAAACAGCTATACAGGATAGTTAATAAACTCTTTGAAATAGAGCATATTAAGGTCATACATTGTTTTTTATTATTGCCTAAAGATATCGTCATAAGATCTAAAATGCTCTTTATCCCCCAGTCCTAAAGGTTTTCATAAGTTCTCATGATTTGAGAAAATAAAAATTTCACTGAAATCCAGAGTGCATTTAAAGAGTTGAGAGACATCTGAGAGACAAATAGTGCCTGTGATTAAAGAAATGACGGTCAGACCAAAGAATATTCAATATTACCACAGTCGGCAAAGACTAAGGCTTCTTCCTGTGTGTTCTATGTGACTGATATACAAACTGGGATGCTGGATTGAAGCTGTGCATCCAGAAGACACCCACAACATGAAAACTGGCAAAAATCTTTCACTACTCCAGAGTCCCAGTGTTTAGACTTTAGGATATGGTACATTCAAGTACTTTTTCCCATCATGATATTTTCTTCCTTGCTAAATGTGATTTACAACAACAACATATACAGACACTAGAAATATAGAACTGTCATTATACACAATGGAACCCTATGAAGCTAGTCTTTATTCTGCAGTCTTCACATTTGGTGTTTCAGCTAATCCTAGGTCAACACGTTTGGAAATAGTCCAGAACTTTCTTCAAAACAAAATTTGAATTTCCATGTGACTCCACGTGACTGAAGGGCTACCAGTAGACTCCATTATATGAATTTTGTGAATAAATATTTGACAAATAGGAAAACATCTTATGTTAATAAATTAATATATATTCACTATATGATGGCATTTTAGCCAATTGAATCTTCAGATTTGATACTACACGACTCTCAAGCTAAGTTTAACTTCTCACCATTTCTCAGTGCCCCCATTATCTGTTAAACCCTGGTTCTTGAGCACTGCCTACTTGTGACAGGTCCATGTTTTGTGTATTTAGGCTTATACAATGGTTTTGATAAGATTTGATTATGACCCTTTGAAGGTTCATGGTGTGGATTTTTTTTCTATGACAATGGTATACATGAGAGGACATTTAAGAAAGGAATAGATGATGTGCTAGCTACTTTTACGTCAATCAGACACAAGCTAGACGTATCTGAGAAGAGAAAATCTCAATTGTGAAAATGTCTCCATAAGATCCAGTGACAGGCCACTTTATTAATTAATGATTCATGGAAGAGGACCTATCCAATGATGGGTGGAAATATCCCTGGACTGGTGGTCCTAGGTTATATAACAAAGCCAGCATGAGCAATCCAGTTAGCAGCAACCTTCCATAGACTCTGTATCATCTCCTGACTCCAGGTTTTAGCCCTGCTTGATTTCCTGTTCTTTCTTCAATGATGAATGGTGATAAAGAAATTTAAGACAAATAAACCTTTTGCTTTTGCCTTTGCTATGGTTTCCATTGCTGTGCAGAGACATCATGACCAAGGCAACTTTTATAAAGGACAACATTTAACTGGGGCTGGCTTACAGTTTCAGATATTCAGTCCATTATCACCATGGCAGGAAGCATGGCAGTGTCTAGTCAGGCATGGTATTGGAGGAACTGAGAGTTCTATATCTTGATCTGAAGGCAGCAAGGAGAGTAGCATCTTTAAGCAGCTAGGAGGAAGTTCTTTTCCACAAGGGGTAGAGCCTGAGCATAGGAGGAGACCTCCAAAGCCTACCCACACAGTGATGAACTTCCTCCAACAAGGCCACAGATCCAAACAGTACTACCCCTTGTGAGCCAAGCATATTCAAAACACCATATCTCCCCAACTTCCTTTGGGTCATGGTGTTTCACCATAGCAGTAGTAACCCTTCCTAAGACAGGTGGTTTCATGTACTGTGGCCCAGAATTTAAGGATGTCAACTGCAGAGTGCACCCAGGCAGTTCTCTCAAGACCCTTATAAACTCCCACAAGAATAACTTGTTTCCAAAACCATAATCTTGGCCCCTGAAATCCTGTGCCTTTGCAACTTAACATAATGTAATTATTCCCACCCTCATGCATTCTCACCCAGAATCCATTTCCGTGAGACTCTTACCTGAAGCTCGACCCAAGGATGAATTTTGTCTTTAACACTTTATGCTTCAAAAATGATGAGCTATAAAGCCTTCTTTTTTATGACTTATACACTGTCAGGTGATTTTAGAGTCCAGATTATTCCATCCTTCTATCAATGATGCATCATCATTTCTTCCTTGATAACTTGCTTTTTGCTATTCTATTTACAGGTAGAATACAAGTAGTCATCTTTCTGCCTCACATTATTTGAACGTGTGTGTGTCTAGGTCAGCTTTTGTCTTGGACAAGCTATTAATCACTTTCAAAGACTAAACTTACTGATGTCAGGAATATCTTCCTTTTTCTTTTTAATGTATCTTTTTTTTTCTAAATAAAGTTCAAGCTACAGTATAAAAGAGATACTTGACTTAAATCTTAAAATAAATTAGTGAACAATAGAGAAGATCCAGGATTTGATAGTTTGATTAATGCCAGTGTGAAACAAGAATGCCATTTGAACAGGCATGTTCTTTTCATTCCCTGTGCTGCTTTACAGTAACCCACCAGTGACTTTGCTGAGCAGCCACAATGAAGGACAAATTCATCCTATTTAAAATCTCCTGGAATGACAATTCATAAAGGGCTGTAAACTCAGCAAACACCAAGAAAACCCATTATGAGAAAATTGTGATGCTCTAAATCTGCTCAGAACAGTGGGGTGCTTAACTGATAGTGGCATTTGTATTGGGATGTTTGCCTAGAAATGTTCTTTTAATAAATGCACTAAATAAGATGCATAATTTAGATCCTTCTCCACTGTCTACTGGCCTGCTGCCAGATTCACACTTCTTGTTGGCTTCTCACCTTCCCTCCTCCAGCTGCTCATTTCTCAGGTTTGATTCTGCACCCCAGTCATTTCGTGACCTAGTGTGGACAGTTGCATAGCTTCATTTGTCTACCGAGGTATCAATGCCTGATCTCCACTGGAAGGAGTCAAGAGAATTGTTTTCTCCAGGATGACTTTGTCCAGCTGTGTGAGCTGAGCACTGGCTGACAAAATAAGATCAAAGAAAGAAAATTCTTGCCTGTGTGGGAGGGACTCACATGTAGATCCTTCCTCAGTTAATTCCACGATATCTAAGGCTCTACTTCCCTTTGGAAGCTCTCGTAGTCAGTGTTTAGCCTGCCTTGCTTGCTTCTGTGCACTTCAAAAAAATTCAATAACCCGAGAATCAGCAGACCTTGGTTCAAGGTAGACCATTAAACAGTATTTGGTGTTTGGCACATAGTTTAACCTTCCTGTCCTTATTTCCATTTCCTGTTGAAAACAGTTGAGCACTGTGGAACAACTCTTTGCATCATGTTTAAGAGTTCCTAGTCACCACAACACAGAGAAAGTAATCAGACTTTTTGCAAAACTGATATTCGACACTAGTTCCAAACATAATTGTCAGGTTCCTTTGCGGTTGAGAGAGTGTTTATGCCTCAAATTTGGCAATGATGAGAATCTTTTTTCTTTCCTCCCATAAAATATATTACCATCCATTCTTATTTTGTGAAATTAGTGATCTTGGAATGTTATCCACAGCTGAAGTCTGGAATAACTTCTGGGGATAAATTTTTATGGTTATGACAATTCAGTCTTTTATCTAATTAAGAGAATTGGGCTTGAGTCTAAAACCCTCTAAGGGCTGGTTAGAATACTGATAGAAAGCCAACATCAGCTTATCACTTAATAAAGGATAATAAGAAATGTCGTTTATGGCAAGAAAATACTTTCCATACTTTAGATAGCTTAATTCTTCTAGCAGCTCAATTAGAAAGCTGCACTGGTTTGGCATTTTGAAGTTGACAAAAGAAACTATATCTTAGCTATATTTTTGTACTGCTCTCCTGAAATACATGACACAAGCAGTTTACAACAATTCTGTTTCTGACCCATGTTTCCACGATATGGTTCATCACAAGAAAGGGATGGAGAAAGGGATGGAGGCAGAAACATGGGAACTGTTGATGCTCAGCTTAGGTTTCATGTGTGTGTGTGTGTGTGTGTGTGTGTGTGTGTGTGTGTGTGTGTGTGTGTGTGCGTGTGTGCNTGTGTGTGTGTGTGTGTGTGTGTGTGTGTGTGTGTGTGTGTGTGTGTGTGTGCGTGTGTGCATGCGTGTGTGGTTTTTTATGTCTAGTTTATCAATCTGTAAAATGCTGTAGCCCATATTATGGTAGGTCTTCCCATCTTTATCAGCTTAATTTGGATAATCCCTAAAATACATGCCCCCATGCTTGGCTACTTGATGACAATGTCATATCAATTAGAAAACAAGTATTAGCTACCACAGTAGCCATGAGATGTTTGCAAAATGAGTTTGTGACTTCAAGGTACAGAGCTAGACCTAAGCCTAGGTTGATGCTCCTCAGAATATGTTCTCTCAGGTAGAAAATTATTTGTATCCTTATTCATGCCTGACTTTTAACACAAGGGGGACAGGGATGATGGTAGAGTCTTATCAGAATCTGAGCCATAATGAGCAGAACCCACTCAGTATCTATTAGAGTATTTGTGACTCCAAGACTATGAGTCTTCACATTCACCACTCCTCACTAGTTGGCCACATGTAGCTTAACATGAGTTCTTTGCCAGCTGCTAACCTTGTGCACTGTGCCTCTGTATTCTTCCTGACTATCCTATCGAAAGAAGCCTGTTCAGACCCTGGCATCTGACAAAATGCAAGCACTTTCTCTGAATGAGCCCTACTCATTTCTGGTGGTTAAATTCAGAGTCAGCAGCCATCATTTCTCTGATAAGAAGAACAGCAGAGAGAGCTGAGGAGAAATCGTTAAAATCAAAATACTGTGCTCAATTCTCCCATGTTGAGAAGGGCATGCCAATTCATCTCAGGGAGACCTCGTGGGGCAGGGATTCTGTAAACACATCCTAGTGTTACCGTTCCCCCAATTTAAAACATCACCACTCTGCTTTGTAACAGGCACTTTATTTTTGTAGCTGAACAAAATTCATAGTTCATATTGGTAGGGGGAATATATGGCCAGTTTTCATTTATTCTTTCCTGAATTGTAATCAATCTCAATACTAAAAGTGCCAAAGGTTGGAACAGGGTCGGGGTAGAGATGACAACTTTAAAATATGATTATTTTACCAATTATTGTTCTGTCATTCACCAACATCATTTGCATTTCTTGCAATTCTATATGAATTTTTAGATTCAGCTATTCATTTTCGGTCTCAGCTGGGGGACACACAGAACACATTGAGTCTGGAAATTCAATTTGGGCTGAAATGCTATCATGTACATCAGTAGTTCTCAACTCTCCCAATGTTTCAGCCCTCAATACAGTTCCTCATGTTGGGGTGAAATTATTCCATTGTTACTCCATAGCTGTAATTTTTCTGTTGTTGTGAATTAAGAGGTAAATATTTGATATACAGGATATCTGATATTCAACTCCCGTGACAGAGTGATTCAGCACGTTAAAGGATTATGACCAAGAGGTGGAGGACAACTGATATAGAAGTTATATTTTAATCAGTTCAAATGGAGTGACATCACAGAAGATTATATTTCATCCAGAAACATTTTCTGAATGTGTGAATGTGTATGGCATGAAGGTACAGATGCCTGTTAACATGTGAATGGACTAAAAGGGGTGCAAGCTTGCATGTGTGAACATGTGTGTGAAATCCAGTGGTTGAGACAACATACATTTTTCAATCACTCTCCACTCTTTTTTTATGGTTTGTTAATGCATAACCTCTTGGTGAATTTATAATTTTTTAATCCTGAATAGACCAGCTAGCCAGCTAGCCTAAATGATCCAGTTGCTGCCTCCAGGTGCTGTAATAACAGGCAAACACAATGTCTACGTACTTTTTATTTGATTGAGAATGCAGATATGACATCTACTTGATAGACACTTCCAATGACAATTTTTTATGAATTTTAGTGTAAAAGCTTTATACTTCTTTGTTTGATTGAATCATACAGCTTATTTTCTTTGGTGGAATTATAAATTAAATTGAATAAAAATTTAATTTTCAAAGTACTTGTAGCATATATATATATATATATATATATATATATCTCCTTTACATTTGATTATTGCTGTATTTGGATCTGAAATGTACTCCAAGTTGCATGTGTTGAAGATGTAGTCCTCAAGATGGTGCATGGGATATGAGATATGATAAAAATCTCTAAAAGGTGAGGCTGCAGCAAACACTGAAGTGGATGCTTACAGCCAGCTATTGGATGGAGCAGAGGGCCCCCAATGGAGGAGCTAGAGAAAGAACCCAAGGAGCTGAAGGGGGCTGCAACCCTGTAGGTAGAACAACAATATGAACTAACCAGTACCCCCTGAGCTCGTGTCTCTAGCTGCATATGTAGCAGAAGATGGCCTAATTGGCCATCACTGGGAAGAGAGGCCCCGTGGTCTTGCAAACTTTATATGACCCAGCACAAGGGAAGGCCAGGGCCAAGTTGTGGGAGTGGGTGGGTAGGGGAGCAGGGGCGGGGGGGTATAGGGAACTTTCAGGATAGCATTTGAAATGTACATAAAGAAAATAATAATAATAAAATTAAAAAAAATAGTTGAGGCTGGTTGAGGCATTGTCAGAAGGAATAGTAAGACCTCTATCCCTCACTTTCACCTTAGCTATGAGGTGAACATGTAAACAGTATCCTGCTACACACTGGTGCTGAGTTGTGTTGCCTCACCTCTGGCATAAAAGCTGCAGGACCAACAGAACCTGTCAAAAGTAAACTTGTCCCCTCACCTCCTCTCACTATCCTTTTTTATCTCAGGTATTTGTTTTCATCTAATATTACTGTGATGGCTATTTTGATCAACTCTCAATTGATTATATCTGGAAAATATTAAAAACCCAGAGATGGCTGGGCATAACTGTGAGAAATTTTTTAATTAATTAAATCATTTAAAATACTTTTGTGATTGGGTTACCTCACTCAGGATGATATTTTCTAGTTCATCCATTTGCCTAAGAAATTCATGAACTCATTGTTTTTAATAGCTGAGTAGTAATCCATTGTGTAAATGTATCACATTTTCTGTATCTTTTCCTCTACTGAGGGGCATCTGGGTTCTTTCCAGCTTCGGGCTATTATAAATATAGTTACTATGAACATAGTTGGGCATGTGTCCTTCTTACATGTTAGAGCATCTTCTGGGTATATGCCCAGGAGTGTTATAGCTGGGTCCTCAGGTAGTACTATGTCCAATTTTCTGAGGAACTGCTAGATTGATTGCCAGAATGGTTGTACCAGATCACAATCCCACCAACAATGGAGGAGTATTTCTTTTTCTCCACATCCTTGCCAACATCTGCTGTCACCTGAATTTTTGATCTTAGCCATTCTGATTTGTGTGAGGTAGAATCTCAGGGTTGTTTTGATTTGCATTTCCCTGATGACTAAGGATGTTGAACATTTCTTTAGGTGCTTCTCAGCCCTTCAGTATCCCTCAGTTGAGAATTCTTTGTTTAGCTCTGTACCCCATTTTATAAATTATTTTATTAGATATTTTCTTCATTTACATTTCAAATGCTATCCCGAATGTCCCCTATATCCTCCACCTGCCCTGCTCCCCTGCCCACTCACTCCCAATTCTTGGCTCTGGCGTTCCCCTGTATGGGGCATATAAAGTTTGCAAGACCAAGGGGCATCTCTTCCCAATGATGGCTGACTAGGCTATCTTCTGCTATATATGCAGCTAGAGACACGAGCTCTGGGGGTACTGATTAGTTCATATTGATGTGGGGCAGTCTCTGGATGGTCCATCCATTCATCTTAGCTCCAAACTTTGTCTCTGCAACTTCTTTCATGGATATTTTATTCCCTATTTTGGGGAGGAATGAAGTATCCATGTGTTGGTCTTCCTTAATCTTGATTTTCTTGTGTGGAGAAAGAGGAACATTCCTCCATTGCTGGTGGGATTGCAAGCTTGTACAACCACTCTGGAAATCAGTCTGGAGGTTCCTCAGAAAAATGGACATAGTACTACATGAAGATCCAGCAATACCTCTTCTCGGTATACACCCAGAAGTTGTTCCAACTGGTAATAAGGACACATGCTCCACTATGTTCATAGCAGCCTTATTTATAATAGCCAGAAACTGGAAAGAACCCAGATGTCCCTCAACAGAGGAATGGATACAGAAACTGGTACATTTACACAATGGAGTACTACTCAGCTATTAAAAACAATGAATTTATGAAATTCTTAGGCAAATGGATGTATCTGGAGGATATCATCCTTAGTGAGGTAACCCAATCACAAAAGAACTCACTTGATATGCACTCACTGATAAGTGGATATTAGCCCAGAAACCTAGAATACCCAAGATATACCCCATTTTTAATAGGGTATTTCATTCTCTAGAGTCTGACTTCTTGAGTTCTTCATATATACTAGATAGTAATCCTCTATTAGATGTAGGGTTGGTAAAGATCTTTTCCTATTCTGTTAGTTTCTATTTTGTTCTACTGACAGTGTCCTTTGCCTTACAGAAGCTTTGCAATTTTATGAGGTCCCATTTGTCAATTCTTGTTCTTAGAGAGTAAGCTATTGGTTTTCTGTTCAGGAAAATTTCCCCTGTACCCATATGCTCGAGGCTCTGCCCCACTTTCTTTTCTATTAGTTTCAGTGTATCTAGTTTTATGTGGAGGTCCTTGACCCATTTGGACTTGAGCTTTGTACAAGGAGATAAGAATGGATTAATTTGCATTCTGCATGGTGACTGCCAGTTGAGCCAGCACCATTTGTTGAAAATGCTGTCTTTTTTCCACTGGATGGTTTTAGCTCCTTTGTCAAAGTTGAAGTGACCATAGGTGTGTGGGTTCTTTTCTGAGCCTGCAATTCTATTCCATTGATCTGCATACCTGCCTGTCACTGAACCTGTGCCATGCAGTCTTTATCACATTTGCTCTGTAGTACAGTTTGAGGTCAGGGATGATGATTCCCCCAGAAGTTCTTTTATTGTTAAGAATAGTTTTCGTTATCCTGTATTTTTTGTTATTTTGGATTGAATTTGGAAATTGCTCTTTCTAACTCTATGAAGAATTGAGTTGGAATTTTGATGGAGATTGCATTGAACCTGCATCGTGAGTGTGGTAACCCAATCACAAAAGAACATACATGGTATGCACTCACTGATATATGGATATTATCCTAGAAGTTCAGAATACCTAAGATACAATTCAAAAATCACATGAAAGTTTAGAAGAAGGAAGACCAAAGTGTGGATACTTCCGTCCTTAGAAGGGTGATCAAAATATCCATGGGAGGAGATACTGAGACCAAGTGTGGAGCAGAAACTGAAGGAAAGGACATCCAGAGACTCTCCCACTTGGGGATCCATACCATACACTGTTGCCAAACCCAGACACTATTGTGGATGCCAACAAGAACTTGCTGACAGGAGCCTGATATAGCTGTCTCCTGAGAGGCTCTTCCAGTGCCTGACAAATACAGAAGTAGAGGCTCACAACCATCCATTGGTCTGAGTACAGGAGAGAGCAGGTCCTGTGAAGTCTCAATGCCCAGTGTAGGGGAATTCTAGAGTGGGGAGGCAGGAGTGGTTGGGTTAGTGAGCAGGGGGAAGAGAGGTGGTATAGGGGGGGGCTTTTGGAGGGAAAACATTTGAAATGTAAATAAAGAAAATATCGAATAAAAAACAAAGAATAAAATATGCTTCAAAGTCTACCTTAAATGAGAATAAAATCATCTCCATAGCCATTGTAAAAAAATAGAAAATCATTAAAAGTAAAGAAAATCCACTTCTAATCCAAATCTTTTAAGTGAGAAGACAAACCTTTAATTCACATCTTTTGTGTAGAAAAATCCATCTCTAACGGATATAGTAATGTCTAACCAGACATAATTCATGGTCATTACCTGTGTGTAGGCAGTGATAGGTCAGGCCGCAGATAAGAGCCTGTGAGACAGCTTCTTCATGGTAGAGATTGAGTTGTATGGAAGCTGTTTATAGGTTGTGGAGCCTCATTTGCTTAGGAAAATCAGAAGATAATAGCGGAGCTCCAGAATAGGAGATTTTACAGCCAGAAACCACACAGTCATGGAGCAAAAGGAACACTAGAAGATCCACATCTTCTGCAGGAAGCCAATACAAAGAAGGTGGAAAAAGGAGCCTTCACTATTCCTACTTACTCTTGCTCTCTAGCAAGTTCGTTCCGTTACTACAGTGAACCATTCTTTTATTTTCTTAAATATTTTATACCTTATTTTTCCATCATTGACTTCTTTTGTGTTGAATAGTTATTCTACAGTATATAATTTTCATTACATTTTATAAAAAATTTATTATATTTGTTTACATTGCAGCTGTTGCACCGTCCCCTTCCTGTATCCCCTGCCATAATTCCTCATACCATTCCTCCTCCACATCATCTCTAAGAGGGTGGTCCCTGGAGGCATCCCCCTTCCCTGAGGTCTCAAGTCTCTAGAGGAGACCTATGAAGGGGTCACCCTCCCCTTCAGCTTTTTCAATCTTTCCCCTAATTCAACCATAAAGGTCCCTGACCTTAGTCCAATGGTTGACTGTAAGTATGTGCATCCATTTCAGTCAGCTGCTGGTAGGGCCTCTCAGAAGATAGCCATTCTAGGCTGCTGTCTGTAAGCAAATCATAGCATCAGTAATAGAGTTAGGCCTTGGTGCACCCCCATGAGAAAGATCTAGAGTTGGATCCCAAGTTGGGTTTGTCACTGGACTGCCTTTCCTTCAGTCTCATCTCCATTTTTGTCATTGCAGTTCTTTTAGACAGTAACAATTCTGGGACAGAAATTTTGACTGTGGATTGGGAACCCTGTCCCTCTAATTGAGGCCCTGTCTATCTACTGAGATAGACTCTTTGAGTTTCCTCTTCCCACTGTTGGCCATTTTGGCTAAGGTTACTCCCATTAAGTCCTGAGAGTCTCTCACCTCCCAGGTTTCTGGTACTTTCTGAAGGGTCTCCCTACCTCCCACCAAGTGAGGCTGCATCTTTGTATTCATTCTCCTGGCCCTCTGGGCTTCTATTCTGCCCCCATATACCTAATCATCCCCCCCTTTATCCTCTCCTCCTCTCTCCCACTCAGGCACCTCCTTCCCTCAGTTTCTGGTGATTATTTTGTTCCCCCTTCTAAGTGAGATTGAAGCACCCTCACTTGGGCCTTCCAGTTTTTTTTCATTATACTTTTTGATTATTTTCTCAGTAGTTTGTCTAGAAATTATAATTAACATCTTAGAGCATTTTAGTGAGGATTGCTACTAATTAAATTTTAGTAGTATGCAACATTTTACTCTATAAGAACTCTGTTTGCTCCCTCTTCCTTGTACTTTGTCATAAAATTACACCTTTATACACTCTTAGATCACTATAAATTAGACATTTTTATATATATTATAATTGTAGATTTTAACTACTTTTTAAGAGCTACCTTGTGAATAAAATAGAAGAAAAGATTCATCAACAAAAATTAATTTATCCTCTTTTTATATTGGGCAGCGAATTAGTTTCTATTAATGTTTTCTATTTCTTCATTTAAACTCAAGCTCATATGGGTCCCTTTTATTCTAGCCTTCAATACTTTTTATATAGCTACTCTATTAATGAGTAAATATTTAAATCTCTATTTTTCATTTATCTTGAAATATATTCACTTTATTGTTTCCTTGTTTTGTGATGTGGATAGGTATTATTAAAATAATAGGGTTCACGCTTATCCTTTTTCTCTCAGCAATTTGAATACTGCATTACCCAACCCCCTAGTCTCCAGTTTATGGTATGATTTCAGTTTTTATCTATATTGATCAGAGATATCTTTTTTTTTATCATTATTGTTAATAAGATCTTTTGTCTTTCATCCAAAGCTTTAATCCATATCTTTTGAGGTAGAAAGATCCATCTTTAATCTGGGCCAGTTCTTCTGCAGGAAGCTTATACAAAAAACATGGAAGAAGGAAGGAGGTCCACTCTAAGTAAGTAAATAGACAATGTTCTCAAGTAAAGACTTATGCTCTTGGTGCGAGGGCATTTGTATGTGTGCATGTATGTGTGCATGTATGTGTGCATGTATGTGTGCGTGTATGTGTGCACGTATTTGTGCATATAAGTGTGCGTGTATGTGTGCATGTATTTGTGCATATATGTGTTCATGTATGTGTGCATATATGTGTGCATGTATGTGTGCGTGTGTACACATGTGTGTGTACAGAGTGCATTTTCTGGATCAGGAAGGATACGACATCCTCCATATCTGAAAATCAGTAGTTTATCCTAAAATGTAGGTTCAAGAAGAGCTGTTATATCTGTATTACAAATATAGAGAAAGCATGATATTTTTATGTCTTAGTCAGCTGCATTAGTTTTAAATAATTATGTTGATTGCTAAAGTTTACCTACAAATAACATAACTTCATTTTGTGGTTCAGAAGAGAACCTCATGTATATGTATCACCTTGTCTTTATCCCATTCCTTTGTCAATGGATAATGATATACTGACTTACATATTGTGAATAACAGTATCATAAATATTGATGCTCAAATGTCTCTCACACTTGATGATTTAGGGACATACTATTATTATAAAATATATGTTATTTTTTGCAGGGGATAAATTCCCTGTTTCTTATGTTATATTTTTTGAACACCGTATAGTTTAAGTCAGAGAGAGTACACATAAAGGATTATGTCAACATTTTTATGGACACTAAACTCTGTAGATACTGAAGTCTCCTACTTAAAATGTTGTAATACCGCATTTATTCATTGCTTATTCTACTATATCTGTCAGTTATATCACAATTACTCATAAAAACAATAAAGAATGGAAGTTACAAACAATAATTTTATATTGCAAGGTTTAATAAATGGCTATAAATAAAAACTGAACATGGTTTGTATAGACACAATTTTTTCTGAATTATTTCAATCTACATTTGATTAAATTTATGGATGCAGAATATGTGGATATGGGATCAATGGACAAAGAGAACTGACTGACTGTGTTTTGTTTTTTTTTTTTAAGTAAGCTATAAAGACAGACCTACTATAAGTACATGTGACTTCTCAGCAGACTCTAAAATCCAGAAGAACCTGGACAGATGCATTGCCTAAGAGGCCATAGATGTCAGCCCAGACAACTGTAGCCAGTAAAACTATTAGTTACTTTAGATAAAGAAACTAAGATTTTCTATGACAAACCCAAATTTAAACAATATCTTTCTACTAATCCAGCTTTAAAGAAGATACTAGAAGGAAAACTTCAACTTGAGGAGGGTAACTACACCCAAAAACTCACAATTTTATCTCACAGCAAAACCAAAATAATGGAATCACAGTCACACACACATATGCACACACAGAGAGTACCACTACCAACATCAACATAACAGTCCTATTAATAGTCCAGACTGAAAATATTCTCAGAATATGTAGTTCATACCTTTCCCTCACTTAGAAGAACTTGGAATTCTGGAAAAATGTCTTTGAAGAATTCTGATGTGCCTACTTCTGAAATTAGTTATAGTCTTGTTTGGTTTGGGACATTAATCTGAGATTGTACTTTTCTAAAATCCCAAAAGATTTACTATAATAGCAGTTTATTCAGTCTTTTCAATTTACACAAACCTTTTCAAGAAGAAGTTAATTTTTATTTTGTAGTATCCATAACTTTGTTATTTTCCTATTTTTCTCTATATTACACAGGAAGACATTGCATCATTGTGCTGGCTAGTTTTATGTTAGGTTGACAAAAGATATAATAGATAGAACCATTGTGGAAGAGAGAATGTCAATTAAGAAAGTGCCCCCACCAGATTGTCCTGTAGGCAATACTGTTATATATTTTCTTAATTGATGATTAATTTGGAAGTGGCCAACTTACTATAGACAGTACCCTCCATTAACTGTCAGTACTTGATGCCTGAGCATACCACTTAGAGGAAGTCAGTAAGCAGCATTCTTCCATGGCCTCTTCATCAATTACTGCCTACAAGTTCCTGTCTTGAATCCCTGGGCTGTCTTATAAGCTATAAGATGAGATAACATTAATACACAAGTCTGATTTGGAGAACTGGTTGCTAAGGGATACACTTTGTGGTTAATTAAGAACTTTTTCATGATTCAGAGAGTTCAAATTCTACAAACGAGAGCTAAATTCCAAGGTCAAAATACTGAACTCTGTATGGACATGCAGTCCCTATGTCATAAATGATAGTGCCATGAAAACAAGAAATAAAATTAATTCACCCCATTAAAGCATTCTGTCTGGTTATTTCCATAAGCAAAACTTCTAAAACAATCTTTTTTCCCAAGATCCCCATTGCTATCTGCTGTGTGTATCATCCAGAGCCATCCTGGATCCTGTATATTTCTTATGGAAAAATAATTTATTTCCAAAATTATCCTTTCAGTTTAACACTTAGATTTTTCAACTATAATATTTCTCATATATTTAAAGACTAATAGGTAGATTTCATTCCTTTAAGCCACATGTAGTTTTAGACATATGTTGGTAATTTAATAACTGTTGTTGGATAATATATTAGAGTGGCTCATCTCAGACAGTGAAGAATAACTTTATTTACTTGTCTATTAAAACTATCTTTTCTCTGAGTGGCCATTACAGTATAATTTTTTTTGAGGTTAGAAAACAACACTATACATTTCTTCTTTTGTGAGTCATATCCAACTAGTTTCTGGGAATCTGAAAATAGGAACTGAGGATTATAATTGCTTTAGCTTTGAAATTAAGTTAGAGACAGTAATAGAAACTAACACAAGGATATCTGTGACTGGATGGATATCTTAACTTTATTCATCTATATAGGTTAAATTCTTTGGAGGAAAAAATTACCTGCTTAAAAAGAAGTATATTACTATATACTGGAACAAAGATCCACATTTTTTAATCAAATGACAAAGCCCAAATGGATATAATACATCGATTCATTTTAAGGTTCAAATTTTGCTCAGCTATGAACTCCTAAAACTATGGGCATATAAAACTCAATTCACAGATTTAGTACACGTAGTATGAATTTTTCAATCAAATATTGAGGAAAACTCATAGTTATAAAATCTATTGAGCCTTTTCATTTATAGTGGCATCTATGGCTGAGTGGTGAAGAACATGTACTCCTTTTATATAGGACCAAAATTTCATTCCCAGCAACCACTTTGGTGGGCTCACAACTACCTGTAACTCCAGTAGGAGAGGATTTACACTGTCATGTGGCCCCTGTGGGCACTCACAGATGCATACACATGCACTCATACACAGGTAAATAAAAATGAGTCTTAAAATTTCCCTTAGCACACTACAAATAGGAGATAATTTCTGATATTGATATATATCACTCAAATCATATTTGATCATAAATTCATTTGAATAAAGATGGATAATATGCACTGGACGGTGGTGGCTCACGCCTTTAATCCCAGCTCTTGGGAGGCAGAGGCAGAGGCAGGTGGATTTCTGAGTTCAAGGACAGCCTGGTCTACAAAGTGAGTTCCAGGACAGCCAGGGCTACACAGAGAAACCCTGTCTCAAAAAACAAAACAAAACAAACAAACAAAAAAAACAAAACAACAAAAGCAAACAAACAAAGAAAGAGGGACAATATGCTAATAATATCTTCTTTCTCTGATTTTTTTTTTTTTGCATTATGAATGACTATAACTAATATAATAACAAAGAAAGACAAGAAGGAGGTAAGCAGGAGGTAAGCAGATGAGAACAGTTTGGACTGAGTAATCAGTTGGGAAGCCATTGACTGTCCACTCCAGGAGCTGATCTCAAACATGTTCCTTCTTGTTCTCCCTAGTCAGAGAAGATTAAAATCACATGGAATCATCTTAGAAATCTACCAGTAGATTAATAGATTAAGAAACTTTGATGAAGATGCAATAAAATTTTATTTTTGTGATAAATAAAAATGAAAGTTGTAGGTAGATTTATGGAACTGGAAATACACACAGCACTATACACGCCCAGAAAGGAAAACTTTCTGTGTTTCCTCTCATGTGTGGATTGCGGTTTAAATTTTTAGATTTATATGTTTAATTTGAAATAGCTGCACAGTAAAGAAACTAAAAAGGGAAATAAATGTAGGTGATGCCTGAACGATGGGGTAAGTGCAGAACTTAGCTGGTAGAAACACAGAGAAATTGTAAGAAGGAATGGGATGAAGGGATGTGGTAACTTAAGAGAGTGCTAACCAAAATAAAGAGCATATAAAGAAAACATGTGGAAACTTAGTAGTTAATAAACCAATTAAAAAACATAACAGTAATTAAAAGGACAGTTTGAAAGGAAATATCTGCATGACTGTATAATACTACTCCCAAAAGTCAAGGTTTCCTCTCTCTCTCTCTCTCTCTCTCTCTCTCTCTCTCTCTCTCTCTCTCTCTCTCTCTCTCTCTCTCACTGACATGTATTGGTCATTGACATGTGTTGTTCAACATTAATCATCAATGGATTGAAGTCCACAATTTAAAATCATAAAAGCTAACATAGTGGANAAAGGAAATATCTGCATGACTGTATAATACTACTATCATTAATCATGTCAGGGGTTCTCTCTCTCTCTCTCTCTCTCTCTCTCTCTCTCTCTCTCTCTCTCTCTCTCTCTCTCTCGTACTGACATGTATTGGTCATTGACATGTGTTGTTCAACATTAATCATCAATGGATTGAAGTCCACAATTTAAAATCATAAAAGCTAACATAGTGGATACATAAGCAAGATCTATCACTCTGCTGCATAACACACTTCAGCAACAAAGACAGATATTACCTCAGATTAAAAGGCTGAAAAAATAATGGTTTCCAAGTAAATGGACCCAAGAATCAAGTAGCTGGCTATTCTAATATCTAACACATTAGACTTTCAACCAAAAGTAATGATAAGAGATGGGGAAAGAGACTTCATACTCATCAACGGAAAACTCCAAGATGAAGTCATATTACTGAACATCTATTCTCCAAACGCAAGGGAACCCACATTTGTAAAACAAACATTACTAAAGTTTAAATCACACATAAAACACCAAACCTTAATAGTGGGAAACTTCAAAGTCCCACTCTCACCAATGGACAAGTCATTGAAACAGAAATTAAAAAGACAAATAATGAAACTTACACAAGTTATGAATAATATGAACCTAATGGACATATACAGAATAATATTCCACCCAAACATAAAAGAATATACTTCTCAGTATCTCAGGAAACCTTCTCCAAAATTGACCAATTTTTTCACATTGTGACAAATGTCACAAAGCTAACCTCACCAAATACAAGAAGGCTGAAATAACCCCTTGCATCTTATCAGACCACCATAGATTAAAGCTGCCATTTAAAAACAGCAGAAACAACAGAAAGTCTACACTGTCATGGAAGCAGAACAACTCAAAGACTACTATGGAAAAGAAGAAATAAAGAAATGAAAGACTTTCTAGAATTCAATGAAAATGAAGGCACAACCAACCCAAGCTTATAGGATACAATGAAAGCATGACTAAGAGGAAAGTTGATAGCCTTCATATAGAAATTGGAAATGCCTCATAGTAGCAACTTAACAACACACCTGAAAGCTCTAGAACAAAAAGAAGCAAACACACTCAAGAAAAGTAGATGACAGGAAATAATCAAATTCAGGGCTGAAATCCATCCTTTAGGAATAAAGAGAACAATAGAAAGAATCAGCAAAACCAAGAGCTGGTTCTGTGAGAAAATCAACAAGATTGACAAACCTTTAGCCAAATAACTAAAAGGCAGAGAGACAATATCCAAAACAGAGGTGAAAGTGAGACATAACAACAGAAACTGAGGAAATCAAAAGAATCATTAAGTCCTACTTCAAAAGTCTGTACTCCACAAAATCAGAAAATCAAAATGACATGTACAGTTTTCTGGATAGATTCCACTTATCAAAGTTAAATCAAGATCAGGTAAAGTATTTAATAGCCCTATAATTGCAAAGAAAATGGAAACAATCCTTAAAAGTCTCCCAAGCAAAAAATGTCAAAAGCTTGATGATTCTTACACAGAATTCTATCAGACTTTCAAAGAATGGCTGATACCAAAACTCTTCAAACAACTCGACAAAACAGAAACCAAAGAAATTTTGTCAAATCCATTCTATGGGGACACATCACCCTGACACTTGGGCAAATGGGTGTATCTGGAGGATATTATCCTTAGTGAGGTAACCCAATCACAAAAGAAGTCACCAGATATGCACTCACTGATAAGCG
>NC_034596.1:87463576-87496672 GCF_900095145.1 Mus pahari | reverse complement strand
AAAAAAAAAAAAACCAAAAAACAAAAAACAAACAAACAAAACAAACAAAAAATTAACTCAAAAATATCATTAGCTCTCTTATAAAAATGTCAAGTGGGTGAGAAGGAAGCTAAAGAGACAATACTCTTCAAAATAGCTACAAATAATATAAAATATATTGGAGTGACTCAAGTCAAATAGGTAAAAGAGCTGTATGACATAAAATTGAAGTATCTGAAGAAAGAAATTTAAGAAGATATAAGATGATGGAAAGATTCTCCCATGCTCCATAGATCAATAGGGTTAACATAGTAAAAATGGCCATCTTACCAAAAAAATCTACATATTTAATGAAATTCCCTCCAAAATTCCAACATAATTCTTTACAGATCTTGAAAGAGCAATTCTCAACTTTACATGGAAAAACAAAAACAAAACAAACATACAAAAAAAAAAAAACAAGGAACCTAAGGATAATTAACACAATCCTGTACAATAAAAGAAGTGAAAGAAGTGGAGATATCACCATTCATGATTTCAATCAATACTGTATAGCAAATGCAATAAAAAACTTGATGATATTGATATATAAACAGACAGATTGATCTATGGATTTGAATCAAAGACCCAGAAATAAACCCACATACCTATGGACACTTGAATTTTGACAAATACGTCAAAACCATACGATGAAAAAAGAAAGGATCAACAAATGGTTCTGATTTAACTGGATATCTGCATGTAGAAGAATGCAAATAGATCCATATTTATCACCCAGCACAAAACCCAAGTCCATGTAGATCAAAGACCTCAATATAAAACCATATATATTAAATCTGATAGAAGAGAAAGTGGGGAACACCAGTCTTGAACTCATTGGTACAGGAGAAACTTCCTGTACAGAAAGAACATCAATACCTAAGGCACTAGGGTCCAGAAGCAATAAATGGGACCTAATGAAATGGAAAAGCTTCTTTAAGAAAAAGGACACCATCAATACAATAAAACAGCAGACTACAAAATGGTAAAAGATTTTCACCAACACTACATCCAACAGAGGATTAATACCAAAAACATATAAAGAACTCAAGAAGTAGGGGAGCAGGGGTGGGGGTGGGGTATAGGGAACTTTCGGGATAGCATTTGAAATGTAAATAAAGAAAATATCTAATAAAAAATTACATACAAAAAATTACTTTCGAACCAATTTGCCTAAGGCAAAAATGCTCAATATAGTTGTTGCAAATCAAATCCAAGAACACTTCATAGATATCATACAACATGATCAAGTAGGGTTCATCTCAGGGATATGGGGGTGATTCAATATGTGAAAATCCATCAACATAATTCACCATATAGACAAACTGAAACTATATTCAAACTCCTTATAGAAGGAATAAATACATAATCATGATTTGATGCTGAAAAACCCTTTGACAAAATCTTTGTATGAAACTACTTGAAGTTCTAGCTAGAGCAATAAGACAAAGGATATCAAGGGTATACAAATTGAAAAGAAGAGGGCCACCTTGGTCTGGTAAACTTTATATGACCCAGCACAGGGGAAGGCCAGGGCCAAGTAGTGGGAGTGGGTGGGTAGGGGAGCAGGGGCAGGGGGGGGATATAGGGAATTTTCGGGATAGCATTTGAAATGTAAATAAAGAAAATAATAATAAATTTTAAAAAAAAGAAGAAAAGGAGACATCAAAATACTGCTTTTCAAAGATGATATGATTGTATACGTAAGTGAGCCCAAAAATTCTACAAGAGAACTCTTACAGCTGATAACACCTTCAGCAAAGTGGCTGGATTAAAAATTAACTCAAACCGGGCGTGGTGGCGCACACCTTTAATCCCAGCACTTGGGAGGCAGAGGCAGGTGGATTTCTGAGTTCGAGGCCAGCCTGGTCTACAAAGTGAGTTCCANAAAAAAAAAAAAAAAAAAAAAAAAAAACTGAAGCAACAGCCTATGAGGATGTAAAGCAGGGAAAACACTCCTTCATTGCTGGCTAGAGTGTAAACTTGTACAACCACTCTGGAAATCAGAAAACAGGAAATTATTCTACCTCCAGAGTGAGCTAGACCATTCCTGGGGATACACTCAAATGATGTTCCACAATACCACAACAACACTTGCTCAACTATGTTCACACCAGGTTTGTCTGTAATACCCAAAACCTGGAAACAATTCTCATGTCCCTCAACTGAAGAATGAATTTTTCAAAATGTGGTTCATTTACACTACTCAGCTCTTCAAAACAAGGACATAATGAAATTGGCAGGCAAATGGGTGGACTTAGAAAATATCATCCTGAGTGAAGTAACCCAGACCCAAAAGGACATCCATGGTATGTACTCACTGATAAGTGGATGTTAGTCATAAAGTGGTGGGTATCCACCCTGCAATCCACAGACCCAAAGAAACTAAATAACAAGGAGGACCCAAGGGATAATGCTTGAATCTCACTTAAAAAGTGAAATAAAATCTTCATTGGGTAGATAAAGGGAACTAGTTGGGAGAGGAGATGGGATGGGGAAGGAGGTGAGGTGTCAGGAGAACCTGGGAAAGAGGTCCAGGAAAGTGAACAGAAATCTGGAGAGGGCACTAGTGGAATAGCTCTAGGACATGCTAGAGACCTGGAATAGGAAAGGCTCTATGGAGTCTATGAGGGTGACTCTAGCTGAGACTCCTAGCAGTGGGGGATGTGGAGCCTGAAGGGGCCACCTCCTGTAGCCAGGCAGGACTCCTAGCAGAAGGATAAGGACACCAACCTATGCATAAAACCTTCGACCTAAACATTTTTCTGCCTACAAGGAGTGCAGGGGCAAAGGTGGAGCAAAGACCGAGAAAATGGCCAATCATTGACTGACCCAACTTGAAACCCATCCCAAGGTCAAGAACCAATCCTTGACACTATTAATGATACTCTGTTGTACTTGCAGACAGGAGCATAGTACAAATATCCTCCAAGAGGCTCTACCAATCACCTGACCAAAACAGACGTAGAAACCTACGGGCAACGATTAGATGGAACTTGAAAAGTCTTGTGAAAGAGTTGGGGAAGGATTGAGAGACCCTAAAGGAGATAGGGACCCCATAAGGATACCAAGAGTCAACTAATCCAGACTCCTGGGGGCTCCCAGAAATTGAACCACCAACAAAAGAGCGTACATAAGTAGGACGTAGGTGCCCTGCACATATGTTCAGCTTGATCTTCCTGTGGGTCCCACAACATCTGTAGTGGGACGATCCCTGATTCTGTTGCATGCCTATGGATCCTGTTTCCCTACCTGAGATACATTGTCTGGCCTCAGTGGAAAAGGATGTCCCTAGTCTTGCAGTGAGTTGATATGCCAGGGTGAGTTGGTACCCATGCAGGGTATCCCTCCTTTTAGAGGAAAAGGAGGGGGAGGATGGAGGGAGGGGCTACATGAGAGGGGACTGGGAAGAGGGTGCTGCGGTTGGGATATAAATTGAATAAATAAATAAGTTAATAAAGAAAAAAAAAGAAAACGAGAATGTGAAAACTTGATAAAGACACCCGTCTTCCTTTACAATCATTGGTATTTTGCCAATATGGTTCAAGATGAAATGTATCTCCTTTTTCAACCTGAGTTGTACAGTCGCTGGGAGCAAAGTCCTTGTTGAATTATTGCTATATCACTAAGAGTCAGTTAAATATTCATGTGAATATTTGTAAAGAGACTAAGAAAATCTAAGTCCTTTAATATTAAAAGTAATTTCTCTACACAAAATTCTAATAAATAAAAATTATTTTTTTATTTTATTTCTGTTTTCTGCTTAGCTACCACAGAAACTCTTTAAGACTGTTCTTTTAAAAAAAGGCATGCCAGTGCCCATACAGTACTGATGGATGCATGTGTCATATGAACCTAAAACCTGAGATGCATGTACCTGAGGTACAGATTAATCAGCATTCAAATACAAGCTGTTATAACTTCTGATTAATTGTGCTGATGATGGATGCAGGCTTAATCACTTTACTTGATCAATGTAAGGAGCTTACAGAAGACAGTCACCATATCATTTCTTCATAAACTGTTTTCCAGCCACTTTACGGTAGAAACTTCACGAAGTTGATGTTGCGGAAAAAAAATACACAATTTTCTATTTGTCACTTTACATTTCTTCTGTTTATTCTCTGTCCAAAAAAAAAAAAAACTTATCTATGTTAATGTGACAATTCACACTGTATCTCATTGTCTTCAAGTCTGTCTGTCTCATTCTGGAATTAGAAAATATAATTACAAAGGTTAATAGAATTCATAATTGGGTTTATAATGTTAGGGAATGACTCCTTAGGCTAGAAAACCATCAACTCATATTTAAAATTACCTGTCAAAAAATAAAGAGGAAGAAACAGAAGTACAAATTGGTTCTTTTGCCCTTAAGAGGAGAATGTTAGATTGATTTATACAAGGAAAAATTAAGCTATAATTGACTACTTCTAAGTGTGTACAAAAGTGTGATACACAATTAATATGTCCCATCTATACAATTCAGTAGATAGTACCCAAGGAGAAAACACATAGTGTGTGTGCATCAGTGAAATTTTCCAAATTAGTAGCAAACCTTGTAGTAAGGTTCATTCTTTCCTCCCTCCCTTTTCTGTAACTGTGGTTTGTACATCTGTTGCATCATCAGTAACACCACAATAATTTCTACATGTTACACCTTTGTGTTGCTCATTTGATTGAAAATATTAATGGTCTAGAAAACTGTCCATTATACCAGTCTCCTTCATAATGGTCAAATTCTGTGGAACAGGAAGTATTTTCTCTTGATGTCCCATTAAAGAATAAAAAAGGAGAGAAACTTTCTCTTGAAATAGGATAGGGAAAAAAGCAACCCCAAATGTGAACTGTCCATTCTCTCACTATGCCTTTGGTCTGTCTGCACCTTGTTGCTTCTGTGTTGCTGTCTGTAGTGTATGTCTGTCCCTTTTTTCTGTCTGTGTTTCCTGTCTCTAATCAATGACTCTGTTTATCAAACAACATAGAAAACATGGTATGAGAAAGGAATGGGAAATACTTTTTAATAGAAATACATAACATGATTTTACACTGAAATGCAAGACTCAGAATAAAAATTAAAACTTCACAGAATTTATCAAGCTATATCCACGTGTTGCTTCTAACATTTATAAGATATTTGTTGTTTAGAATTTGCTTTAAATTTGTTGACTGATTTAAACAAATGATTACCACAATATACATACAAACATGGACGTATATACATACTATGCCTATTGCTGGTCAGGGGTAATAATTTAATATTAAAACACTGCCTTTAGCTTAGGCTGAAAGAGACAGTTTCATAGGAAATACAAGGAATGGTGTTTTAAATGAGCCACCCATAGGCTTAGATATTTGTATCCTTAGACCCCTAGTTTTTAGATGTGTTTGGGAAGTATAATTTGTTGCCTTGTTGGAGGAGACCTGTCATTGGCAGTGGCCTTTGAGGTTTCAAAAGCATACATCAGACACAATGTCACTGTACTGCTGCCTATAGATCAAGCTGTAAAGTTCTGAGCTACTGCTACAACAGGATGCCTGTTTGCCCCACAATGATTGCAGACTAACCCTCTCAAACTGCTAGCAAGACAGCAATTAAAAGCTTTCTTTTATAAGCATTGCCTTGGTTATGGTGCCTCTTTGCTGCAGTAGTACAGAAACTAAGACAGAAGCATAGTAAGACTGGTTACATTGTTTTCTTAAAGCAGTGTCAAACTTAAACAGGCTGAGTACAAAAGATATAAGATGTCAGATCTGAAATGATCTCAAAACATATTGTTATTAATTTTGTCTCACGGTCTGATCAAAGCTCAGTGTCTTGGAAGGCAGAAATTTTTTTTAATTTTCACAGTTGATATTCAATAAATCTTAATATTTTTCTAATATTTTCATAGTTAATTGTACAGCAGCAGTTAGTCTTTTATGATCTTTCAGTATCTTTCTAACAGAAGGTAAGCTACCTCAAAGTATTGCCCTATTCAGTCAGGCACAGAGTTCTTAGAATGCTATTCCTTATAGTGAGACAGCCTCTAGCATCATCCATGATACCAGGCTACTTTCCAAGAACTCACTTGTACACTGAATCTCTGTGCAAGTCACTTATAAATCTTCTGCTAGCCCATTTCTCCAGAGTATTTTATTCTTCTTGTAGGGCATTAGGCAGGGCTTTGTGACAGAGCTGAGGAAATCTTGTAGTGCTTGCCACTGGGCTTAGAAATTGCTGACACCATCTTTGCTGAAATCTAAAGTGAAATTGTGTTCATGCCAAAATTTAAACTCTTTCTATTATTCATGGGTGTCTAGCACAGTCATAGAGAAGTACTTTAGAGTCATGGCACCAGCTACCAGCCACCATACAGGAATGTTATCCTCCAAACCAACACAAAAATAGTAGTGGGATTCATGGAAATATTTTTCAAATGGAATTAGGTAAAGAATTTCAGGCTAAAAAGAACTTTAAAAATTTACAACTGTAGTGGATTCACAATCTTGCAAATAGTCATGTTTCTTCACATAATTCTTCTTCATGACACTAATTTACTTTTTCCCAAATGTCCAATATGACTGCCTTATAGAGTTGAAGGTGTGGAGGGAGGGAGGTAAGTATAGAATGTTTCTGGAACAGAACTTGTTTATTAATTCTTAATAAAAATTTAATATATTCAATTTCCCCTTTTCATATGAAAGAGGTAAACATTGGTTAACTACAAATGGCAAGAGAGATGCTTATGGCCTTGGAGGTCTTAAGTCCTCACTTCCCAGAACTAGATCTGCTCTATCTCAAATGGCGTTAATTCCAGGCAGCCAATGAAAGGAACGTCTGATCATTTCTCCCAAGTAGGCCTAACTCCGATAGACTTTGAATGGGCTTGTAAAGAGGACACCTTTGAGCTTTCCTTTCACTCTGGCACTACAAGACTAAAAGGAGCTACTTGGCAAAAACAGCATTGAAAGATATCCCTGATCCTAACTTTTGTGAGACTCAGATCAATAGTATGAATGGGAGTGGGTCCATGTAGCTCAAAACTATAGTTTTAAAATTACAAATCAAGCTAACTCTCTGGTAACTAAATCGTGTTCTATCCTTTGACATGCAAATACAGCATCAGGCAGCTGGTCAGTTGGGCATGTGCTTTCTATCCTTCAATACTTTAAACTCCCCACTGGAGCATGGGGACATAGACTGTGCTATCTCTAGGTTCTGTGTGACCCACCTTAGGTCTTTATGGTGAGGATCCTGACATAAGATGTGTGTAATAGACCCTTATATGAATAAGTGAGAGAATGGGTGATTCAATATACCTGCAAATGGAAGAACCTGGGAAGTGTCCTAGATAGACCTTGAAAACATATAATATGTGGGCCAAAACTGAGTTAGTATGGTTTGAATATGAAGAACCGGCCACCAGGAACAGATATCTCATTTGTCCTATACTTTTCTGGTTTGGGCTAGAATGATCCTTAAAAGGGATTCTGAGAAAGGACACGTATATGTGAATAGGAAAATAAGAAACTAAATGATTCATTTGGTAACAAAAGGAAGTACTGAACCTTGACCAGGGGAGCAGGATTTCTAGGTTACAAATGAGGACAACTTATGCTCATAGATGCAATATCTGATAAGCAGCTGATGATGTGCCCTGCCAGTGGCTCTTTTCCATATCATAGTATTTAAAAATATCTTTCCCCCTCCTTTTACTTTTCCCATTTTCCAATCTTATCATATGCATATTGTTTTACTCCACAGAACTGTCTCTGTGTATTTGCCTTTTCTTGTAAGATTTAAGATATAGCTAAGATTTTATATAGCTAAGAAGTTTTGGCAGCAAAAGAAGAAGAACGTTAAGGAACAGGATTCACTATGTGCCTTAGGCTATCTAAAGAGGCAACAGAAAACCAGCCAGTTCCCTTAGAACACATGTCTTATTTGCAAGTATTACTTTATCATTCATTACCCCAGAGAAACTGATAAATATAGAGATGTTATGAAGAAAAGCAACAGAAAGCATAGGCTAGAGATCACCTTCTAAGAATTTAAAATTCTAACAATAATCAGAATTTTAGTTTAATGATTACCTAACCTCCTTGTAAATGTCCATGAATTGTATCACAAAGTACAGAGAGATGAATCACAGCCTTTTCCTCCATAGAAAGAAACTTTCTGAGTTGCTCTTTGGGGAAAATAGCTGGGTTAAATGAGACCAACTGCTTTGCATGTTTGATTTGAAACAGATCTGACAATGACACACCAAGGAGGTATCTGCATTCTAGCAAGACCTGCCACAGCTAAGAAGAAGGCAGAGGCATAGAAAATCGCAACAGAAAACAAGTCCCAATAGGATTAATTTAAAACTGTCTGTTATTTATTACTCTTGGGCCACTTGCTTTAAGGAAGACTGGCTTGGATTACAAATGGCATTGAACCTGATTATAGTTGTATGGAGTTAAAGCTTAAATAAGCACGGAAAAGGATGAAGATTTGAAGGAAAACTGATGAGAAGGATAGCAAATTCTCCACTGAGATAAATTCCCTCTCCCCTGAGGCTGTCCCAAGAGTGTAAGTTTTGAGGAACACATTTGAAATGTTAATTCACTTGAGATAGAAACATTTGGTGGGGGGTCTGTTTGTCACAAATTAGATCCTTACCTGGTAAGGCAACTTGGATAGTCCCTTGAGAAATGGGTGATATGTCATCTTTCCAATAATTGTATTGAAAGTCAATTTCAAGCTTTAAAGAAATCAAGAACATTTTAAATCACAAAACAGGAGAAAAATAAATAAATGGAGATTCTTTCCAGAATCCTAAAATATCAAAAGTGTAAGGGGAGTAGGGGCAATAATCTATTTCAATCTCTTGGTTTTAGAAAAGATGAATGAAATCACAGAGAAGTTAGAGAGTAAGACCAAGATTATAAAACTAATAAATGAAAGCAATATAGAGTTGTAGTTTCCCATGGAAATCTAGCAGCAGATTGCACCAATCAATAATTGGTCCTGATAATTACTGATTATGAAACTGAGTAACCAAAAATATTTCTGCTTCTCAATTTTTCCATATGTAAACAGGGACCATATTTCCTCCTACATTGGTATTTCAACAATATTTGGGCATGTTATTTCATACAAAATCATTTGTATGGCTTAAAAAAGATAAACAGCTAGTAAATAAAAGAAGAGGGGAGAATAAATTTTGTATGCAGCAGGATGAAAACCAGTGTGAAGCACTTATATTTGTATCTAAAAAGCACATTTTATAGTCAACTGAAGCTATAAAAGATCTAGCTGAACTATCAGTGTGATAAGGATGACTACTATTGGAAGAGATAAAAAGTTTGTGGTGAATTTAAAGTCAGTTAAAGACCTTGGTAATATATGGAATGATTAAACATAAATAGACATAAGATTGTGGTTAGATGTTATATCTAAGGTCGTATCTTGGCATTATCAGAGGATTATACCTGTAGACTTAGACTTAGATCCTGATTATAGATATGGATATGCCTATCAATCCAGAGAATAAAATTAAATTATGAAGACTATGCTACATATCATAGACATGAGCACTACACACAGTAGTCAAGATATAGAACCAAATAACTAACATATAAATAGATGAGGAAGCTATGGTATGTACAGATATACACAAAGAAGGTTTTTTTCCTGTTTTTTAATGATTTATTTATTTATTTATTTTTGTACATCAGTGTTTTGTGTTCATGAATATCTATGTGAGGGTGTCAGATCACCTGGTACTCTAGTTAAAGATGGCTGTGAGCTGACATTGGGTGGTGGGAATTGAACCTGGGTCCTCTAGAAGAGCAGTCCAGTCAGTGCTCATAATCACTGAGCAGTCCCTCTAGGCTCCCACAAAGGAGTTTTATTCAGTCAATAAAAAGTTATGATATATGCAGAAAAATGGGCAGATCTGGAGATTACAAGTTAAGTGATATAAGGCAGATTCTAAAAGACAAATATTGTATCTAATCTTTCTTGTGAAAAACATATATAAGTATGTGGCTATTTATAGTACAAAGGTTGAAGGAAGATGAATGGCAGGGACAAGAGGTGTGAAAGAATGATGATGACATGCGTCTAACAATATACAAATTTAGTTTAAAGAAAAGTAATCCGAGAAAATTACAGAGATCAGATCATCTATACACTACAAATACTACAGAAAAAAAAATGCTGTTGAATGTATGAAATCTACATAACAGTGATTTTCTCATCAGTCTTTCTGAGAAAAGTACAGGAGGATAAAGTCCCAAATATGACTCTGCAAAAACCGTAGCAACAGGGCAGACAGAGAGCACTGAATCAGAGACTATCACTTTAAATTGACAAGTCAAAGAAAACCAGTATAAGAGCAGGTCACTGTACAATACCAATATTCTAAGAGAATGAAGTGGAATGGGAGAGGAGAGGAAAAATGAAGTGGAAATATGTTCACTGTATTATCTCATCGTGAACAGAGAAATGTTTGTTTTTTAAAAGACTCCTTATTATTAATCCCTTCTCAATGATAGAACACCATGCACAGAAATGAAGAAAATTAAATACAGATTAAAACATACACATATAAACTTATGAATGCCAGAAATATGTTCAGGAAACATGACTACATACATAGACGTACACTAATGTTTCTTTCAATGAAAATTAAGACCTGCATATATTTATAGAAACTTTCTAGGGTCTACCAGTGGTATAAATAATGGCACAGAGGCTTCTATGGTAGTTTAAACTTAGGTCTTTTGCTAGGCCAGTCTTCCAACTAGCTCACCTAGCCTAACATGACTATCTAGCTTATGACTTGCCAAGAGGCTAGCTTTATGCCTCTCTCTGCTTCACTGTGGTCCACCATGCTATCAATTCTCTTGCCCCTGTTTTCTTCTTCCTGTATTACTACTCTCTTCCCCGGAAGTTCCACCTTCCTCCTTCCTGCCCAAGCTATTAGCTGCCAGCTCTTTATTTCAATTAATCAGTAGGGAGAAAGCCTCTGATACAGTTTTAACTTCCTTTACGGAGATGAGGAAGGACAAAACAAACAAACAAAAACAGTGGTGGGCCATAGAAATCACAATACTAGAATCATACCAGCACCTAGTTCTCAGCCAGTATAGAATAAACAATACAAAGTCCAGAGACATACCTTCACACAGATTTTAAAAAAATGTTCCCTTCCACATATTGGCCTCATCTTTTATTATTTTCTTGTTTGACCCTTACCACTAGTCTTCTTACTATTCTGAAAACATATTAGGCATAATTGAACCGGCTAGAGTTCTCTGAACTTTATGCTTTCTTTACTTTTTTTTACTGGGACGTTACTATAATCAACCTCTCAAACATTTTCCAAAGGTCTCATTTGCTGAGAGACATTTCTATCCAATCTTCATATGTAAATGGGTGGTCAGGGGACAGGTGTATACATGCATGCATGAGCCTTATGTGTGTAGACGTACATAAATATTTTGCAAAATTTAGGTACCTAATAATTACTACCTTTGTAGAAAAAGGAAGCTAAGCAAATAGGAGATGGTCAAAGTTGAATAGTGAATGGCTGGTCGGTTGGTTGCTAAATTGGTTGAATAGTTGAATATCTAGTTGGTTGGTTGGTTGGTTGGTTGGTTGGTTGGTAGGTATGTTGGTTGGTTGGTTGGTTGGTAGGTATGTTGCTTGGTTGGTTGGCTAGGTGATCAGGTAGTTGATTAGTTGATTTTTTTTCTTTTTAATTAATTGACCTAGCAAGCGTTTACTGGAAAAGAAGACACTAGTCCAAAATTCACCAAAGCAGGCTATGGCGATCAATGACTTTTCTATAAATATCCCTCAGTATATTTTTAAATACTGTATAGGAATGAAGTATATATCAGTGGTAGATCATTTGCCTAGTATGTGTGGACACTTGCCTTTGAGAAATAACATTGCAAAATATAAATTAATTTAGTTAAAATGAAAATATAAGCAATCATATTGTAACATATAGTCCTTCCATATTATTGCATAGCATGTGTTTGTGTACAGATAGATAGATGATACATTGATAGAGAAAAAAGTTACAGATACAAATCTTAGTTTTCATTAATTAGTTGTAATTAATCACAAATTAAGCAATGTAAAACAACAAAAATCAATTACCTAACATTTGTATTTTTTTTTAATTTATTTATTTTTTAAACTCCATATTTTATCCTGACCCTGGCATTCACCCTCTGGCTATTCCACATCCCATACCACCTATCCACCCCCTGTCTCCACGTGGATGTCCCCACCCCCTACCTCACCTGACCTCTAAGTCAGTCTCCCTGGGGCATCCAGTCTCTTGAGGGTTAGGTGCATCATCTCTGAATAAACAGAAACCCAGAAGTCCTCTAATATATATGTGTTGGGAGCCTCCTATCAGCTGGTGTATGCTGTCTGTTTGATGGTCCAGTGTTTGAGAAATCTTGGGGGTCCAGATTAATTGATTGCTGGTCCTCCTACAGGATCACCCTTCTCCTCAGCTTCTTTCAGCCTTCCCTAATTCAACATCAGGCATCAGCTGCTTCTGCTTCTGTCCACGGGTTGAGTGCAAATATTTGCATATGACTCTTTCAGCTTCTTGTGGGGTCTTCCAGAGTAGTTATGCTAGGTCCCTTTTTGTGAGTGCTCTATAGCCTCAGTAATAGAGTCGGGCATTGGGGCCTCCCCTTGAGCTTGATCTTACTTCTGGCCTGTCACTGTCCTTCTTTTCTTCAGATTCCTCTCCATTTTCATCCCTGTAATTCTTTCAGACTGGAACAGTTATGGGTCAGAGTTGTGACTGTGGGATGGCACTCCTCTCCCTCACTTGATGCCCTGTCTTCCTGCTGGAGGTAGGCTCTATAAGTTCCCTCCCTTTGAGTCCCAGGAGTTTCTCAACTCCCAGGTCTCTGGTGTATTCTGGAGGGTCCGTCCAACCTCCTCCCTCCTGAGGTTGCCTACTTTCAATCTTTTGGCTGGCCCTCAAGGCTTCAGTCTTTTTCCCTCAACAATACAAGATCAGTTTCCCCTGTCTCCCCTCTCCCTCTCTCTGGCCCCATTCACTTTTCCTCTCAGATCCCTCCTTCCCTTCCCACTTGTTATTGCTTTCTCCTCCCTCCTAAGTGGAACTAAGGCTTCCTCTCTTGGGTACTTAAGCTTGTTGATCTTTTTGAGTACTATGAACTGTATCATGGGTATTCTGTACTATTTTTTTTTTTTTTACTAATATCCACTTATTAGTGAGTATATACAATGCATGTCCTCTTGGGTCTGAGTTACCACACTCAGGATGATATTTTCTAGTTCCATACAGTTGTCTGCAAAACTCGGGATGTCCTAGTTATTAATAGCTGAGTAGTATTCCATTGTGTAAATGAACCACATTTTCTGTATCCATTCTTCTGTCATGGAACATCTAGGTTGTTCCCAGCTTCTGGGTATCACAAATAAGGCCACTATGAACATAACTTCCCGGAATTTAATGAAAATATTGAAACATCACACCCAAACTTATGGGATACAATGAAAGCTGTGCAAAGAGGAAAGTTCATAACATTTAGAACAGTGACAAATTTCACAAAAAAAAATAAAAAGGCTGGAAAGTTTGCTTCCCTGCAAAGTTCATGGAATATAGGCTGTCTCACCTTTTTCAGCTGCTATACCACCCATGTTCCTAGACTTAGTTCTCTTCTTACTTTAAAACCAGTCTGTGATGGTCAAATCTTTCCTACCTCACAACAAACTCCTTGCCAATTTCACCTTTAAAGAACCTTTGACATTACTTTGTTCCTACTTGAAAATCAACATAATCTCTTCTCAGGCTCTGACTAGCTTCATTAATACAGTTGAAGATCAATTCCCTTCTTCATGTAGCAATATTCACAGTCTAGGGAAATAACATTTTCACATAGAAGTCCACATCTCTGCCTACCACTTACCTCTGGTAACAGATACCCTGAGATCTGATGGCAATATCATGGTAGCTAGTAGTGAAATAGTCACTTTTTTAGATATTACACGTAAGAGCTCTAGAAACCAGAGCATTCAACTATCAATCTGCCATGGCCTCTGTTTTAAATTCAGTGTTTGCTGCCTTTAAATTCAAGGTTCATAGCACTTAACCAGGCTTGGTAAAAAATTCAAAATAACCCTTTTAGGAACCCACAAGTTAATTGGAGATGTAGTCAGCCGACGTCAAAATAAAATTCATAGACCGATGCACAATTCACATTGATCAGTACAGACAAGACAAACTAAAATAGCATGAAAGGTCTCTCTTTCCTGAGTTTTCATGCGATTGAACTGCAATTGCTAAAATCAAGTGGGCGAAGAAATCAATGGCTCCTGTTGATTTTTCCTGGCTCCTGCTACCTCAAAATGATTTGGAGAATTGCTATTCTATCACCCTGATCATGAATAAATGACTGGACACTCATTTCCATTTAGAATGTCTGTTTAAATGCTGATTTGACCTCTGAGCATACCAAGGGCTGAGTAATGTATGTAGAACTGTCATTAAAATTGCATATGAAGCATAGGTTAGAAGGCAGCTACTGTACCTCCTAGGCTAATTTTCTGCCCTGGATTCCTGAGAGGCAGGAAAGAGATGTCAGTCAGCCATCAATAAAATGAAGCAGAACAAGAGAATTTAGGGTTTATTCAAACATTTCTGAGACTGAATTCTACAAAGAGAATTAACAATCTCACTTTCTAAAAACAGGTTTCTGTGATTTTTTTTAAATATGATGGAAAATAACCCTCTTAAGACATAAGAACCATGAGAGTCATTCTGTTTTGCACAGGAAATTAAAGGTGCAGAGAGTGTAATATAAATGTCTTCAGAATTTCACAAGAAACACACAGTAGTAATCCTTTCAAATGTATTTGGTGGTTTACCTCCCACCCCAAGGAGTTGAAATGCTCAAGCACAAGAAGCAAGATTTACTGGCTGATGCACAGCCTCTGTTTCCAGTGACAGCACTTTTGACCCATTTCATTTTTCTAAATTGCTTTCTAATTTCCTGAGGACAACATTGTTGTCATAGTGTGTTTCGAGCATTATGTGTTTCCAAGTGCTTAACCCTCTCATTATATTTCATATGTCATCTTGGTTGGAAAGGCAGCTTTGCCTCAGAAGGAGAATATAGGTTCAGATGAGTGACTGATGGGACACACACGAAGTCTTGCCCTACTATTTTAACATATGTGACCATGAGAAGTTGCTTACACTTTCTCTGTCTGAGACTCCAGGGTCTCTTAAACTAAGGTTGGAACTATATTTCACAAGATGTGTCCAGTACCTCTTCGTTTTTTATGCATGAGTGTGTGTGTGTATGTGTGCTCACTTGTATGTGTGAATGTTAGCTACATGTGTATAGACTACCTGCAGAAAACAGAAGGTAAGTGAAGCTATAAGTTGCATGTACTTCAGAATTGTTCAACATGAGTGGAAGGAACCAAAATTAGGTCCTATATAAGAGCAGCAAGTGACTTTAATCAATGAACTCTCTCTCCAAATCTGGAGCTATATTTTTCAAGGTTGTTTTCCCTTTGAAGGGCATACTCTTTCAAGTTACCATTATGTGTGTCCAGAATAAGTAAAATTACATGTGATTATTATAGAAAAGATGGCATCCATGACAACCAAAGGAACATAAGTCCATTCACACATATGACTTTGAATAAGACAAGATATTTGGTTATGCAAAAGCAAATACTCTCTCATATCTAAGGACCAACCACTACAGCAGCACATAATGGTAGCCCTGCAATGCATAGGCTGAAGTAGTAGGGTGTCTGGAGTATGTTTTCCAAATCATATAGAAAAATAACACAGATCATGTTTCAGTAACAAACCCAGTTTCTAATTAATTAATACCAAATGGAAGTTTGATCATAGACACAAGCACATCTATGTTAATTTTGGGTCTATTCACATTAATGAGGAAGAGGAACTAAATACATGTTGACTAATAGATGAATAAATAGTGAAAATATGGTATATTTAATGAAGTTTTATCTAGCCATAAGAATGGAATTAAAACATCTTCAAGGTTATTTCCCACTTTCTCTTCTATTAGATGAAGTGAATCTGGTTTTATATGGAGGGCCTTGATCCACTTGGACTTGAGCTTTGCATGAGTTGATGAATGTCAATCAAATTACATTCTTCTACATGCAGACCGCCAGTTAGACCAGTACCATTTGTTAAAGATGCTTTATTTTTTCCAATATATTGTTTTGGCTTCTTTGTCAAAGATCAAGTGACCATAGATGTGTGGGTTTATTTCTGGGTCTTCAATTCTATTTTCACTGATCAAACTGTCTGTTTCTGTAACAATACCTTGTTGTTTCTATCACTATTGCTCTACAGTAGAGATTGAGATGGGGATTCCTCCAGAAGTTCTTTAATTGTGGAGAATCATTTTCACTATCCTGGATTTTTTGTTATTCCATATAAAGTTGAGAATTGCTCTTTCCATGTCTGTGAAGAATTGAGTTAGAATTTTGATGGGAATTGCATTGAATCTTAGATTGCTTTTGGAAAGAGAACCATTTTTACTATATTAACCCTACTGATCAATGAGCATAGGATATTTTTCCTTCTTCTGAGGTCTTCTTCAATTTCTTTCTTCGGGGACTTGAAGTTCTTGTCATATAGATCTCTCACTATGTTAGAGTTACAACAAGATATTTTGTATTATTTGTGACTATTGTGAAGGTTGTTGTTTCCCTAATTTCTTTCATGGGCCATTTTATGCTTTGTATAAAGGAAAACTACTGTTTTGTCTGAATTATTTTTATATTCTGCTACTTTGCCGAAGTTGTTTTTCAGTTATAGGAATTCTCTGGTAGAATTTTTGGGGTCATGTATGTAAACTATCATATCATCCGCAAATAATAATATCTTGAGTTCTTCCTTTACAATTTGTATCCCTTTGATCTCCTTTTGTTGTCTAATTGTCCTGGAAAGAACTTCGAGTAACTATACTGAATAAATAGGGAAAGGGTATGCAGCCTTTTCTCATTCCTGATTTTAGTGAGATTCCTTCAAGTTTCTCTCCACTTAACTTGAAGTTGGCCGTTGGTTTCTTGTATAGTGAACATATTTTATTATGTATAGATGTATACCTTGAATTTCTGGGAAATGGCCTCAAATGCATTGGCACAGGGGAAGATTTCCTGAGTGGATCTCCAATGGCTCAGGCCTATGATCAACAATTGACAAATGGGCCTTGAGAAACTGAAAAGCTTCTGTAAGGCAAAAAATACTGTCAATAAGACAAAACACCAACCTTCATATTGAGAAAAGATCTGATATGGGGCTAACATCCAAAATATACAAAGAACTCAAGAAGTTAGACACCAGAGAACCAAATAACCAAATAACCCAATTAAAAAAATAGGGTACAGAGCAAAACAAATAATTCTCAACTGAGGAATCTCAAATGGCTGAAAAGTACTTAGAGAAATGTTCTACATTCTTAGTCATCAGGGAAATGCAATTGAAAATGACCCTGACTTCCACCTTACATGAATCAGAATGGCTAAGATCAAAAACTCAAGGACAGCACATGCTGGTGAGGATATTGCTGGTAGCTTTTCAACTGGCACAACCACTCTGAAAATCAATCTGGCTGTTCCTCAGAAGATTGGAAATAGTTCTACGTGAAGACACAGCTATGCCACTTCTGGGTATATACCCAAAGGATGCTCCACCATATCACAGGACACGTGCTCCACTATGTTTATAGCAGCCTTACAATAGCCAGAAGCTGAAAACAACCCAGATGTCCCTCAACCAAGTAACCCACAGAAAATATGATTAATTTACAAAATGGAATACTACTCAGCTATTAAAAATGAGGACATTATGAATCTTTCAGGCAAATGGGTGGAACTAGAAAATAACATCCTGAGCAAGGTAACCCAGACCCAAAAGAACATATAAGGTATGTACTCACTGATATGTGGATATTAGCCAAAATGTTTAGACTACCCATGATACAACTCACAGACAATATGAACTTTAACAAGAAGGAGGACCCAAATATGAATACTTAAATCTTTCTTAGAAGGGGAAACAAAATAATCACCAGAGGCAGAGGGAGGGAGGGACCTGGGTGGGAGAGGGGAGAGGGAGGGGAATTGGGGTGTGGGGGGAGATAGAAGAGAAGCCCAGAAGGCTAGGAGAATTAATAGACATGCTCAGCAATGTGGGTGTAAGTGGGGGGAAACTCTAGAAAGTCCCAGATACCAGGGATGAGAGAGGCTCCCAGGAACGAATGCGGATGTCCTTAGTTGAAATGACCAACAAGATAGACCTACTCCGGAGACCATCTCCGGTGCATAGACATGGTCCCTATTTGAGACATGAGGCCGCCCACCTATCTTCAAACCTCTTGATTCAGAATTGTTCCTCTCTAAAGAAAATGCAAGGACAAAAATGGAGCAAAAATGGAGGAAAGGCCATCCAGAGACCAGCACCACTTGGGATCTATCTCGTACACAGGCACCAAACCCAACACTACTACTGATGTCACATTTTGCTTGCATACAGGAAGACAGCATGACAGTTTTCTGAGAAGCTCTACCAACACCTGACTGAGACAGATGCAGATACTTAGAGCCAAATATTGGATTTTGATCTGGGACCCCTATCAAAGAATTAGGGGTAGAACTGAAGAAGCTAAAGAGGACTGCAACCCCACAGGAAGAACAACAGCATCAGCTAACCTGAACTCCTCAGAACTCCCAGCAGCTAAGCTGCTAACGAAAGAACATATGTGATCTGGCTGGTCTGTGGCACCTGCTACATATGTAGCAGAGTCCTGCCTTATCTGGCTTCAGTGGGAAGGGATATAGTTAATCCTGTAGAAACATGGTGCCCTAGGAAAGGTAGATGCTATCAGGGTGTGGTGAGAGTGGGTGGGTTGGGGAGCACCCTCTCATAAGCAAAGGAGAAGGGCGTGGGGTACAGAAATCATGGAAGGAAAGAAGGGGGAGTGCAGCATCTGGAATGTAAATGAATAAAATAATTAATACAATAAAAAGAAATGTTCGTAGAAATAGGGAGAATTAGAAAATATTATACAGACTAGGATAACCCAGGCATAGAAAGATAAATGTCAATTGTTCTTCCTTATATGTAGATCCTAACAATGAATTTTTAGAGCAGGGTGTTTTAGGTCTGTGCACCAGTAAAGGATAGAAAGATAGAAAAAGACTATTAATAAAGTGAGGTGGAAAGAATGAGCGAAAGTAGAAAGCATTAGATATGAAGCTAGACGATAGAGCTGAGAGTGAAAATTTGTAATCAGGGAGGAAGTAGGATAATAGGGAAGAGAATAGAGGAGGCCCATTTTAACCAAACTAAGAACATACAAAAAAAAAAATCAAGGAAAGATAGTTTATGAGCCTGTTAAAGGATATAAACTAATGAGAAGAATTGGAATGAAGGTGCCCTCTATGTGTAGATAACCCTCTTTTCAGAAGAAAAGTTTATGAGGTAAAAATTGACACTGTCGATACAGGCTTTTGTCATTGCTTTTTTCTACTTCCAGAACTTCATATCCATTTTTTAATCAATGAAGATATCCTAGACTTTGGTTCCAGGACATAAAAAAAAAAAAGGAAGCTGGAATTGAATTTGAAGTTTTTTCTTAATGAATAGCTTTCACAAGCACAGCTGAGAAGAGTGGGGGCGAGTCAGTCTTATCCAGCTGTGAATCGTGTAAACTATAATAACTTGCTAGGTGAGATGTTCTCTCTACTGTAATAGTGGCATGATTGTTATAGCAGTAACAAAACACTGAATTTGAGGCCTGCTCCACAGATAAGAAATTAGGCTTCATTCTGTGATCCAGGAAACCTCTATGGCTAGAAAGGTCATAAATCCTAAGTGGGAACTTTCTACAACTTTTTTTAAAATGGTCAAGTTGCCAAACTGCTTCCTAATGCTCATGTTTACATCTAGAAATGAGTACTATCCTTGACCTTCATCTGAGAACATATCAAAACTCCTAAGATACATCAAACCAAAGAGCAAAGCTCACAGCAATAAAAAGAGAAAATATTTCAAACAATCGAACTTTATATCTCAGAAAACAAGAAAACTGTACCTGAATTAGTATTTAAGTTAGCAATAGAAGAGAAAATTAGAACAGAAATAAGACAAATATAGATAGAACAGAAAGAGGTAGAATATCAAAGGTGCTTTTCAAAACATACCTAATTGACTAGATGGGAGACAAGAAAAAAAAAAGACTGAAAACAAATAAATTATAAATTAAAAGGATACATTACTATAGATATTTAGAAACTAAAAATATTAATATGGCAGTAGTTTAAATAAGAAGCACTTTAGTAACATTATATCCAATCATAAAAAATTAGTCTTTTGTACCTAAGTAATGATGTGACTCTCATCACTATTTACAAAATAATATTGAAAGTCCATTCTGAGTAATTATTGAGTACATAAAAATAATAAAAGATATCTGAATTACAAAGGGATCTAAAATTTACCTCTGACTTAGATGAAACGATCCTACATGTGGAAAATCTCAAGAGTAAACACACACACACACACACACACACACACACAAAAGATTTTGATCGAACAAATTCGGTAAATCTCATATTTAAGCCTGTATAATATCAAATATTATCTATCAAATATTATCTAGCCTTTAGTAAAACTGAATAGACATGAGGAATGTTTGCATTTGAATCAAAACAGATGAATCTGCATATTGTGATGCTAAGAGATACAGTCTGGATACAGACTAACAAAACTGTGTAATTATACAGTAGAACTCATACCTGGCTTCCAGGAGTTGGAAAATGAGGGAGATGAAGAGATATAAATCAAAGAGTACAAGTTTCATTTATATAAGGTGAAAGTTCTTATAGTCCAATATAGAGCAAGATGACTGTAATCAATAATACCATATTACATACTTGAAAGTTTTTACAAGGATAAACATTGTGTTCTCATCACAAATAAAATGGTAATTAGAAATGATTTGGAATGATAGAAATATGAACAACCTTGATTATGATGATAATTTCACAGAGCACAAATCATGCATATATTAAAACATCAAATTGTACATCTTAAATGTATACATGTTCAATCTGTTAATGATATTTTAATAAAGCTAAAAATATATTTTAAGGAGTACATATGAAGGTTGTTCCTATAATAACGTAACACTTGTGCTTTAGCTTGTTTATTATTTATCCCCTTTTACATGATACATCATTCTCCTATATTCAAGGTTTTAGAAAAAACATTCACTAGACACTGATTACAAAATGCAAAAGCTGGCATGATTGATTTTTTTAAGCTCCAGTTTTTAAGTTTGCCATTGTTCGTAAATGTTTATCCTCTCTGTACTTACACTTTCAACTCCCGCACAGCCTTGAAAGCCTGCATGAAAACTCATCTAATCAATGTGTCTCTCAAAGAATAGTAAAATATTTGTATTTCTTAAGTTACTATGGAATTTGAGGATATCAATGACAGCCAAAATCACACAAAACAACCTTTATATTTGTGTAAAAGTTAAATTATGTACAGGAAACAAAGGAGAAAGATTCTCATGCATTCAAAATTTTAAAATGAATGAACATAAAGCACAGATATAAATAATCAAAGTGAATTTGTAATACATAAAGATCATCAAAGTCATTATAACAATTTATTGTTACTTATAAGATGAATAGTGAACAATAAGATATTTAACATTTAATACATTTTACTTGAATAACTTAAATATTAAATATGAAACAAGTCCATAAAATACAACTTAAGACTTGGCCTAGTAGAAGTAGTAATAGGAAACCTTAACTCTTCTTTCTCAGGGAGTTCTGGAGCATCATCACCACAGATTTGATGATGCTGATGAGAATAATGTAAACCCATAAGGCTGAGGGATGTGGTACTTAATGAATAAAAGCAACACTACCTAGTATGTTAAGAAAGACAATGCACTTTATCTCAGATTTTAAAATATATGTAAAATATAGATGTAAAAATGATGAAAAATCGTGTGGGCATATCACAGGTTTTGGAAAGAAAGAAATCACTGAAATATACAATTAGAATAACTATAGTAAGTAATGTGCGAATAAAATATGTTTCACTTTCTGTTGTAATGATGATGGTCTCTAGAAATTCATGGGTATTTTTGTAGTTGAATGAAAATATGGAGATGAAGAATTACATCTTTCTGTTCAGAAATCAAGCAAGGAAACTGCATTCAATTTGTGTACCACAACAGAAACTATTTTGTAAATACTCAAAAGCTACACTTACCTACTTTTATAAGGATAAGAATTAAAACATACTAAGGTATCATGCTGTTTTAACAAAGTTGTTGTAGTAGATTCTTTATACCACTAGATAGGTTTGATTACTACTTAACATCAAAGAATCTTCTCTTTACAACAAATATAGGTGCTTTAGTTAGGGTTTTATGGCTGTGAAGAGACACCATGACCAAGGCAACTCTTTTAAAGTACATTTAATTGAGAGTGGATTACAGTTTCAGTGATTCAGTCCATTATCAACATGGTAGGTAGCATAGCAGTGTCCAAGCAAACAAGGAACTGGAGAAAGAGATGAGAATCCCACATCTTAATCTGAAGGCAGGTAAAGGAGACTACCTTCTGCAGGTAGCCAAGAGGAGGGTCTCATTCCATGTTGGGTGGAGCTTGAGCAAAGAATCCATAAATCTCACCCCCAACAGTGTCACACTTCCTCCACAAAGGCCACACCTCCTAATAGCGCCACTCCACATGGGCCAACCATTCAAACACGTCTATCGGACCCAAACCATCATATGCCACTCCCTTCCTCCCATGGTCTTGTAGCAACAACATAATGCAAAATGCATTTAGTCTACCTCTAAAAGTCCCCAGAGTTTATCACAGTCTCAACAATATTAAGAGTTCAAAGTTCAAAGGCTCCTCTGAGCTTCATGGAATCTCTTAACTGTAATTCATTATAAAATCTAAGTAAAAACAGGATCACATTATTTCTAACATCACAGTATATACATTAGCATTTCAAAACATCATAGTATGGAAATACTGGACCAGAGAAAGACCAAAAGCCAGCTGGGTAAACTAAAATCTCTGCATCTCTATGTTTGAGGTCCAACTCCTTTCAGCTTTGTTGACTACAACACAATTCTTTCTCTTGGGCTAGTTCCACTCCGTTAGCAGCTTTCCTTGGCAGGTATCCCATGACTCAGGCATCTATAACATCTTGAGGTCTCCAAGACAATTTCAAATTAATACCTTCTTGTCCCAATGTCTGGGATCCACACATAATCTGGGCTTCTCCAAAGAAGTGCTCGGGGCACCTCTCCAGCTCTGTCTTCTGTACCATTCTAGTCTCTGGTTGACTCTACTCCATTGATGCTTCTGTTGTTGGTGATCATCCTATGGTACTGCCCTCTCAAATCTGCTGGTGTCTTTTGCTGCAACTATGCTTCATCAATAGCCTCTCATAGGCTTCCGTTGTAGTGCCAAGAATCAACTTCTTTGCATGACAACTTCAGTCCTAGGCCATCAAATGCAGCTAAGGCTGTACCTTCACCAAAGTCTTTTCTTGACCTCACACAGTGCCAAGTCCAGATGATCTCTATTACTCCTTCCAAATCAATATTACCTGGGTGATTATTATATATTATAAGTCTGGCTGCCAGCACGATGTTTCTCTCCGTAACATAGTTTTCTCGTGCTCTCAGAAAATGCTTCCAAGAAGATTTCACCTCAGTGATGAAGGTCTCTTCTTAGTCATCACTACTTTCTTAGCTAACAAGCATAACTTGTTCCAATAATCTCAACTACTTTTGACGCTAAAACCAGATCTGCATGGTGGAAGCTGCCAAGTTCTGCTGTTTGCTGGGACTAGAACATGGCCTCCTTGATCTATTATATCATCACCAGTTTTCTGATTTTTCAACTCCTTCATCACCTAAGCATGTTTGTCCTGGAACTTGCTCTGGAGACAGACCTTGAAATCAGAGTTTTACGTGTCTCTGTCTCTGGAATGCTGGCATTAAAGGCATGTACCACCAAGACTGAACCTAAGCCTTTCTTTACCTTTTCACAAGAACTTTTTAAGTTCTGGACTGTACTTCATTATGGATATAGTCAAGTTGATAGTTGAAGAATAGCCATTACAAGCCATCCTTTTTAGTTTAACACATAATCATATCTCTTTATATGCAAGTGAAAACAATAACTAGGTCAAAATAATGCCTTATATGGCATAACTATCCCCTGTTCAACTACACAAGCATAAACAGTACGCTTAGCAGTTAGACCTTGACTTGAGGTCACCACTCCCTTATTCTATTTAATATCCTTGAACACAGGACATATCTCCATTCTACTGTCTGGTGATCCTTTAGTACTTGGACCATACATTTTGTGTTTTTCTTTAATAAGTTTGCCATGCTTAATCAAAATACTCTTCATAAGAGTGAATTTATATAACCACACAGCATTTATACTAGGCTGTTTTGAGATTTCCTTTGCTAGTGCAATTAATCTAGATCTTTTCAATTTAGCCTCAGGCAGACTCTTCGGACAATAGCAAAAAGGAGCTACATTGTTCACCAAAATATTACAAGTACAGTATCTAGGCCACATGCTAAAATTCTTCTCCACTGCAACCTCTTGAGCCAGTCACCACAGTTTAAATCATCCTCAGCACCATTGTCATCCATATTTCTACTAGTATGATCCATGAAACCCCACTTGAAAATTTCACTGCTTTGCACATTCCTCCAAACAAAAGTATGTTCACGCATATCACAGCAATAGCACAGTTCCTGGTGCAAACTTCTGTCTTAGCGTTTTATTGCTGTGAAGAGACACCATGACCAAGATAACTCTTTTAAGAGACAGCATTTAATTGGGGGTGATTATAGTTTCAAGGGCTAAGTTTATTATCATCGTGGCAGAAAGTATGGCAATGGCTAGGCAAGACATGGTGCTGGAGAAGATGCTGAGAGTCCTACATCTTGATCTGAAGGCACTCAGAAGGAGACTATCTTTGGCAGGCAGCTTGGAGGAGGCCCTTATTTTATACTGGGCAAAACTTGAGCATAGAGACTTCAAAGCCCTCCTCCACTGTGACACACTTCCTCCAAAAAAAGCCACACCCGCTCCAACAAGGCCACACCTTCTAATAGTGCCACTCACTATGGCCCAAACATTCAAACACTTGAGTCTATAGGAGCCAAGCCTATTCAAACTACCACAGGAGGCCATGACAGAAAACAACAACTAGACGCATCACATACATAAGCAGATTGTGGTGAGCCCAGCCTCAACAGATACCTCTCCATCATAGCATCTGCATCAGTTGCTCAGGCAATATATAGAAGAGGAGGGAGAAAGATTCAAAGAGCCAGAATACAAGGAAGTCCACTGTAAAACAGTATCTCCTAGGAATGGCTCCATAAACAAGACTGGAACTGTAGCAATATTGACAGAATTATTAATGTGAAAAGGGGAGATTTTCTTGGGATCCCAATATTAGACAAAGTACTATAGGCAACTGTTGGTAGATGAGAGAATAATTAATCTCTTCTAGGTTGAGTCTCCCTATTAGTTGTCCAATGTAGAGTGGTCAATCTTGAGACATGCTGCTAATAACTAAGAGGCAGAGTGCCATCACAGCATTCACAAAATGACAGACAAATCAGTTCTACATAGACATGGCAATGCATCTGGGGAAAAGATCCAACGAATTGTTTTACAGCAGAGAACAGAGAGAGCCAAGACACACTGCATTTACAACACAAATTTACAGACTCATTGTTGCTCTTACCAGATTTGGAAATTATAAGCTCTCCCTAAACCCAAATACTGTGAGAGGGAAAGAAAAAATTTCCCTGAAGCTTCCAAGCCATTAAACAAGTTATATGGAATTCAGCCCTAAATACAGTAGATTATTGTTATGTGGCTGTGTGTTCAGCCTTGCCAGACTTGTGGGAAATAATGGAAAGTATTTGGTAAGTATAAGAAAGAGAAAATGAATTATAAAATGTCAGAACCTGTCTACTTGGAGACAGTCTGGGAAAGCAGAATAGTCACACAAACCAATATTTACAAGGAACAATAATAAAGTATTTGTGAGAATATAAAAAAAGAATGTGTAATGACAATGAAACTTCATCTGAGATGAACATAATGATAGAGAAATTCAAATATAAGGGGTCTTGTTTAGTTTCCATCTCTCCAACCAGAGAATACATAGCAATTTTCATTGTTTGAAATTTTGTACATTCATAAAATAATTTTAGTCATTTTCTCCCCCTCTTCCATTATCCTCTCTCATCATCCTTTCTCTGCCCCTTGAACCCTTCTTTCCCAAGTCTCCTTTCTAAACTCAGTTCTTTTTGTCTTTAAGGGTAAATTTAATTCGTTTCTTACTCAAGACTTTAGAAATAATTCTCATCTTCTCTCCAGTAATACTTAATTCCTTTTACCTTCCTTTGTTACAAACAACTTAAAAATTAGCTACTTCAGGCATGTTTCTTTAAATAATCTACCTGGCTATTTTTATGCTTCTGAGGGAAAGATGGTCAAACAGAACTTTAAAACTAAACAAGCAAATTTAAGAGCAGTAGAAAGGTAGTTTTAAAAAAATGACATAAATATGGGATGGAAATTTCTTGTGGGGTTGAAAGAATTGAAGGAAGAGGGTATTTCAATATCAGGAAAATAGAGTACTTACATAAACATATACAATTTTTTTAAAGAATAAAAGAAGTTGTAAATATCTGTGAAATGTCTGAGCTAACAAGTTAGCCACAGTCTGCTTGATACTGAAAAAATAAATAAAGAGAGAGAGAGAGAGAGAGAGAGAGAGAGAGAGAGAGAGAGCTCTAAGGCTAGAGGAGAGGACCCTTATTCCCCACAATGAGTGCAGTAGAAAAGGAGGGAACACTGGGGCCACACCTACTCCACCAAGAAAATGCAGGGGTTCAGGCTACACTTCTCCGCAAGTTTTATTTCCAGAGCGAAAAATATCAGTGTATGAAAATGTAATGAGCCACAATGCATAACATGCACTTCCATCTTTTGAGATGAAAGGATTATTTTATACTCAAACCTACCATCGGGTCTGAAAAAAGCCACTGACCGCATCTTCCAAAGTAGCTCACCACAAAAACTTAAGATGAGAATCTACGGGTACAGTGAGGTTAGTCTGGGAGAAAGAAGAGCAGAAAATGAGACTCAAGGAGAAGAAGTCTCTTATAACACAAGTAATCCCATAATTATGTATCATATACTATTAAGTTATCACTTGTCCAATGGAAATTAAAATAATAATTCAAGATGGAAATAAAATTTTTTGAAATGTGTGGCACTCCCATGGAGTCTGAAAACTCATTTAAAAACGTATCAGAGTAAAAGATTAATCCATTCTCTATTAGAGAAAACACATATCTCTCTCACCGTGGGTATAAATGACAGGTCAGTTGTTAGGCATTACTAGGTTTTCATTTATTCATTCATTAATTTTTAATATAGCGAGATAAAATGTAATATAATAAAACAAAAATTATTACTTTGGAATTGAACAAGAAATGGCAAGACAAGGGAAATATCCCAATGGAATGCACAAGGGTTAGTGATGCACTCAGGAATCACATACAAACACTAAACTAGAAGCCATAATATATATGTGGAGATCCTGGTACAGACCCATGCAGGCCCTGTATGTGATGCTTCATCTTTGTGAGTTCATACGAACTTTGCTCATGCTGACTTGCAGGATATTGTTTTCTTGGTACCCTCCTTCCCCCTAAGCTCTTAAACGCTTTTCTTTCTTTTCTTTCTTTCTTTCTTTCTTTCTTTCTTTCTTTCTTTCTTTCTTTCTTTCTTTTCTGTGGTTTTTTTTTTTTTTGACAGATATTCCTGAGTTCTGAGAGAAAGAATTTGATAGAAACTCCATATGTACTGAAGAGTTTTCGAGGTCTCTCCCTCTCTGCATAATGCCTGTTGGGGTTGTCTATATCTGCTCCCATCAGCTGTAGGAAGAAGCTGCCCTGATTATAGTTGAACAAGGCACTCATCTAAGAATATAGCAAAATATCTTTAGGAGTCATTTTGCCACTGCATTTGATGATTAGTTTTTCTCCTAGATCCCTGAGCTATCTTTCTCTGATTCTTGCTCACCCAAACAGTATTGGGTATGGATCCTGGAGAGGGTCTTAAGTCAAATCAGTTATTAATTGGTTATTGCCACAAATTTCGTGCCAACATTACACTAGCATATCTTACAGGCAGTACACGATTGTAAAGGGTTTATGCCTGGCTTGTTATTTATGTTGCACTTTTGATAGCATGCAGAGTACCTTCCTGTCATATAGACATGTTAACAGTACCAACTTGCTCCTCCAATAGCAAACTTCCCTAGGAAATAATTTCTTTTATTCAAATCATATTATATTCATAATGAACAGCATCTAAGTTGGTGGCCCAAATGGTTCCTAAAGCCAGGTTCCAAGAGGGTCAGACTTCACATGTGTCACAGCTCCCTTGCTATTTTCAGAGCTGAAGCCTGCTGTCTTTTAATGATGTGTGCTTTGATCTCAGGAATAATAAGGCTGTGCGGTGCTTTGTACTTGCACGGGGCCATTGCTAGAAACTGAATTCTTTATATTGATGTTTTCCACTCTTAATGTTGTAATCATGTTTCCTTTTAATTAATTAGGAAAATGGTGTTTGTTATAAGAAAATGCCTAAAGCAAAATCTGACTCCAAATACCAATCAGAAGAAGAAATAAAACTTTCAGTGTTTATCCTAAAGACAATGTCTCCGTGAAGGTCAATGACACACACAGAGATTTTTTTGTTGTGGTTTTCTTGCTAGTCAGCACATTTATTTAAATGCAAATGAAAAGAAATCTCTTATTTAAGTTTAAAAGTTGACCTTTGCCAAATGTTTATAGAAATCATTAACAATATTATCTCAGTCGATTTAGCTAATTAAGCTTATGTTGCATTGCAGTGAACTCGCTGTGATTCTAGAAAGCCTCTTGAAGACTCAGTAAGAACAGAGAAATTTCTATAGAAAGGAGTTACACTGAAGAATGAGATGAATAGCGCTTGTGGATTAAGTTCTGATAAGTTCATTGGCCTATAATACATTATGAATCATGATATCTCAGTACTCTACTACATTGAACTGACGCTTGGGTATAGAACGGATGATCTTCTACTTAACTCTGAAAATAGTAATATTTTATTTTCCAAGTGGGAGTTCCAGAGGAGAGTGGGAGGGGGGAAATATCTTCTTCAGTTATTTTTCTCAATGCACCAAATGTTTGCCATTGTTACCACACTGAGGTACCATAGCCACTGTCATATTTGCAGACACTACTCTGTACAATTTATGAGATTTGCATAGAGCTTATGTGGAATAAATCACAGACCTTTATCTTTCCCTTGCATCATCTTTGCATTATTTATGAGCGAAGAACAATTCATCATGTAGGACTCCATGTTAGACTGTTACAATTCACCTAATAAAACATCATTTTTCCAGAGAGCCTGATGTTCCTGTGAGGAGGAAATTATCATTTTAGAAGAGGCATGCAGCATGTCTTATACAATACAGCAGCAAGATGCTGACTGCGCCCATTATTAATGATCAATCATAAGATGAAACAAATCCACCGAGGAATAGACTTTCACAAGACTGCTTTCTGCCAGTGATATCACTTATCTTGTCTATCCTCTGGATAGCATGATGTTGAGACACAGTGATTAATTAACCTTGTTTTTATTTGTTATGAGTGTGGACTAAGTTCTAGGTTCTGTGTAAAGTTCTTAGAATTCTTTAGTGAAAACAAAACAAGATATTACAATGGTTTCACCAGACATGAGAAATGTGTGAATGTGTGTGTGTGTGTGTGTGTGTGTGTGTGTTTACTGGCTGGTTTTGTGTTAACTTGACACGAGCTAGAGTCATCAGATATGAAGGTGCTTTAGTTGAACAAATGCCTTCAAGAGATCCAGCTGTCAATCCTTTCCAGATTACAGATCAAAGAGGGAGGGCCTAGCCCATTACAAGTGGTAACATCCCTTGGCTGATGGTTCTAGATACTATAAGAAAGCAAGCTAAGGAAAGTAATCCAGTAATCAGGGCCCCTCTCTGGACTCTACAACAGCTCCTGTCTCCAGAATTCTTTCCTGATATAGTTTCTGTTCTGAATTCCTTCAGTGATAAAGTATAAACTAAATAAACCCTTTTCTCACCAACTTTATTTTGCTAATGGTGTTTTGTTGCAACAAGAGAAACCATAACAAAGACAATGTGTGCAGTATATATATATACTGAAGAAACAAGGATGTATAAGAAAGTTCATTTAAGTCTGAGTCATTGCAGCTTTGAGAACAGGTGCAATAACATTGGGAAAATTCTGAAGAACCATTCACAGACAACTGAAAATTATAAACCTAAGACAGGACAAGAAAAACAATTTTTATCCCTAGTTCCTAAGTACTGATCCATGGAAAACCGTCTTTCTTGTGCACATACCAGAAAACCATCTTTCTTGTGCACATACCAGAATAGCTGTGCAGATTTTAATAAGAATCACAGTAGGAAAAAGCAGAGAAAGGATTCAAGAACAAGATGCATGTAGTAGAAGGAAGACAAGATACTGTTAAGTTAGACTCAGATGAAATTGTGTGCAACTTCTGCTGAGAACATGTGGGTGAGACACTAGGAAAATCTGGTAGAGTTCCTGTCTTAGAGTTGTGCACATCCTTACATCCAATCCAGATGCCTTCCTTGGGGAATTTCACAGAAAGCAATAGCAGTAAGTGAGTGTGACTCCTCTTACTGGGAATTAGATCAGTACACTGCTTAAAGTCCTGGTTCTTTAAGCACTGCTACACATAAAAGAACAGTAATAAAAAGTTATATAAAATAATAAAAACAGATAAAAGAAAGAACTGATGCATTTATTTTTCTGCCTATCATGGAGAAAGGCATTAAAATGTTTTAGTAGTTTGTTCAAGGGAACCAAATGTAATGTTTTCTCATCTAAACAGCTTCGGTTTTATCTTCTAAGTCCTACAGAATAGAATTATTTTAAGCTGGGCACAGTTCCATTTGCCTGTATGCCCAGCATTTGAGAGGAAGAACAGAGAAATTCAAGGTCATTACTGGGTAAATAACAAGTTTTGGGTCAATCTGATCTGTATCAGATCATGATTTAGAGACAAAACAAAAACAATGGTCCTATTTAGAATCAGATTCAAGGTTCTTAAGAACATAGGTGGCAAGTGCTATCAAATTCTACAGATCGGAAATTCAAGAAAACACAGTGGGAAATACTGTTTCATAACCCTTAAAAATAAACCAATAAATAAATAACAGAAAGCAAGTACTATTTTCCATTTGTATTTCTTCTTTTGAGAATTCCGTTCAATTATATAATCACACTGTTTTCCTTGTTATTATGTGAGAGTTTTCTTTATTCTAGATATTAATTTTCTGTCTTATGTATAGCTGACCAAGATTTACTCATTATCTAAAATTCCACATCAAATCATTCAATGGGATAAAATGCTAGAGGAAATTGACTTTTAAGAGAATTTGGGAGAGAAAATTACCTGGCATCTTTGAATGTTCTACCAATATTCTAGGGCAAGGCCAAGAACAATTAAACTTCTCCCCATTCCAGAGAGAGAATGAGCTTTAAATGGGATGCCTTAGAGAGATTTATCTGCTGTCTAGAGAACTCTGGTGATACAGCCTGATAACATGCTTAAGCAGCACAAATAGAGAGTGACCACAGCCATGCTGGTTCTCTGATAGTATAAAGAAAGAACGGTCTCAAGTCCCAGATTACTCGGGACATAGTCAAAAGAGTCCTGGGGAAAGAGTTTCTCCTGACTTGCCATAAGTAACTAACAACAACAGCTTAAGAACTACAAAATATTTCACCAACCTGCAAAATTTACTGACCCCTTATTTATGAAAAGTTAAGCTACGCTAATGCTCTGTTTTTATAAATAAAGCTGAAATGACAATGTTTTTACTCAAAAAAAAAAAAAAAAAAAGAAAGAAAAGAAAAGAAAAAAGAAAATGAGATACCTACATCTAACCACTTATACTTTGCTATCTCCCTGACCAAGACCACCAACAACTTGTAACCAACCCCCCTAAATTTACCACTAACATTTAACATTCTCTTAAAATGACGTCCTGCTGTCTCAATGTTAAGTTCTGCTTTGGGTGCCCTAGAAAAACTGGGATAATATCCAAATCCTAGGAAAGCTGGCTGTATCAAGTGTTGTCCAGCCTTTGGGTGCTAGGAAAGTACAGGGCTTAACTGCAGTCCTGGCTGGGACGGTCTGTGATGGTGGATGACTTAGTTAGCAGTATAGAAGTTTTTCTGAATGAAAGTTTTTGAGAAAATGGCATTTGAGGTAGTCTATGAGATTAGATCATGTGGGCTACTTATCTTGCTGTCTTTGGAGTGTGGTCCAACGGCTCTGTAAACATATAAAGCTTCAAAAGTAGTGTGTACTTCTGAATGAACACTTACGGAATATGCAGTGTGCACAACTCATCTCGGTCCATCTTGAGGATTAGGTGATTCTTTGTTCTGTGTTCAAGCAGAAAAACAGCATCGAACTTTCTAAGTATGTTTGCACTATATATCCACACTATAACACAAACTTTGATCGATGCCATATGAAACGAAATGTCATGCCATGGCATGAAACATCTGGAGGACTCTGTAGCCAAACAGGATTTACTGGCTATTCTAAACCGGAGTCCTAGCCAGAGACGTCCACGCATCAAACAGTCTCAGAGCTGCTCCCCTGGGACAGCATACACTTTACTTGTTTTGTTTTTCCTCTTGATTTGGCACTGATTCAAGATTTTCAGGAACCCTTGCTCTGTGAAATCTAATCTTTATTCATTTTGATGGAATACGCAGCTTTTCTTCTGTTGAAACAAACAAACAAAAAAAACCTCTTCTTTTTTTTTTCTTTTCTTTTTTTTTTTTTTTTTT
>NC_034596.1:87454555-87463201 GCF_900095145.1 Mus pahari | reverse complement strand
ATATATATATATATATATATATATATATATATATATAAAACATGTTTTATGACAATGTCTAAAAATTGTCTTATTCTAGTGAATCAATGATCTATTGTATGGCATTGCTCTACCATAGCATTATTAAACAGAATCTGTATCCTTGATTCAGCATATGCCTCCTTAGGAATTTAATAGGCTGCCACTCTGCAGTCATAAGGTGGTGTCACAGGCTTTAGATTGGAATCCTCCGATCCTTTATTCTGAATCAAGAGGATTTCCCAATCCCTTTTTTATTGCCTCTACTCTAGCATTTAATCTTTCAGGCTTTCCCTTCCCTAAGTCTGGTTTATTCTGATCTCTCTTAAAAAGGATATATAAAACTGTAATCATTACTGAAAATATAATGATTTGTATGCTGATCAGTGAAACAAAATCACATGGGATCCAGATGCACAGTGTTTATGCAGTTTCCATTTCTTAACCCAGAAAATATTTTTCTGTTTAATCTCTAACTCTCTCCTTAGGGACTTCCCAAGTATCTTACCAAATTTGTTGACTTTTCAGCTTTTCCACAATTTCCAAATGTCTATAGCCTGCATCTGCCAAATTTCTCTGCCACTCAGTTAGCAATTCAGGCAGGCTCCTGGCTCCTGGCTCCTGGCTCTGCCACCTGGTCCCTCTCTCCATCTCACCTCTGTCCACTCTGGGAAGGTGGCTCCAGGCCAAAGCGTGCCATTGCCTCTTCTGTCTCTGGGCTGCTGCAGACTTTTTCCATGGGCACACACCAGTTTCTCATGGGACCAGGCTGCTCAGACCTGGGAAATGCACTACGGCTCCACCCAAGAGAGACTGTGGAGCAGCTCCAGCACCTGCCAGCTCACAGACCTCCTCCTAAAAGAGCCAGACCTCAGTGAGTTGTACTGAGGCTTTTGGTTCATTCTTTCTTAAAGGAAATTTACCTCCCTCCCATTTAGGAGACTGTGTCCGGCTTTGTTCCCCATTGTGCACCTGGGACTTTCCAAATATCTGAATTGCTATTGTTCTAAGCTTGCATTTTTACTTAAGTTTGGATTACATGTCTACCGTGATCGGTGCCATTTGTAACCTTGGGCTTTTCCACCCACACCCTAGTTCCCAAACTCTCTCTCTCTCTCTCTCTCTCTCTCTCTCTCTCTCTCTCTGCCACAGACTGACCTCACTTTGGGTCCCCCATCTGCGTGGAACTGGGTCTCTTGGTTGCAGGTGAGCGAGGATTCAGCGAATGAGTGACAGACAGTCCACATGAGAGAGGGTGTAAAACTGAATGTATTGATTAAAATGAGCATCACATTTTTAATACAGAACAAATAAGAAAAGCAGGGCAGGATACATCCGAAGTTACAATGACACAAGACAAAGGATTGAATACATGAAAAGACCAGGGGGTGGGACCAGGCAGCTTGAGGAGGAAGCCAGGTGTTAATTGTTATCCAATTATGCTGTTCCTTTGGGCCTAGCAGAAAAACCTGTTTTGGGGGGTTCTGCTCTGGCAGATCTCATGAATAATGCAATACCACATCCCCCTATTTCCTAGGCCTTGGTAAATACTTGTATACTACTCTAAGCTTTGCCCTGGGCTTGGCTCTGTTCTTTGTGATGCTTAATCAGTTTCACCTGTCTTTACTAGAAGTGAATTAGAATGTTAATGAATAGGTAACCTTCTTGCTGAATTTCAAGCTCCTGGCTTTAAGGAATTTTCAGGACTTTGGAACACTGGCTTTAAGGAATTTTTAGGACTTTGGAACACTGCTTGTGGACGTTGTACATCGTGGTGCGGAGCCTAGTGCGCACCACGATGTACAACGTCCACAAGCAGGTGTCAGGCCTGTGTCGAGCCACCACTGAAGTAGGTGTGGCATCTCTCTCTCTCTCTCTCTCTCTCTCTCTCTCTCTCTCTGTATAATATGTGACTGTGAGTCTCTCTCTGCATCTGTTCCCATCTTCTTCCACCAGAAGCCTCCCTATAATGAGCGAATATGCTACTGATCTATAAGTACAGAAGAACATCATTAGGAGTTACTATTGATACTTTTTTTTTTTTTTTAAGACCAGTAGAGTTGCGTTTTGCACTGGGTCCATGGCCTGAATAGTGTCTGGTTCTTGGTTATACAAGCTGTGGTGCGTATGATTTCTATCTTGTAGGATGGGCCTTAAGTCAAATCATACATTGGTTGGCTGCTCCTACAGCTTCTGAGTTGCCATTGCCTTAGCATATTTTGGAGGCTGGACATATTGTAGGTCAAAGATTTTGTCACTGGGTTGCATCCACGTTTCTCTTTCATTAGCCTGCAGAGTACATTCCATCACCAAAGAGACTGGAACACAGGCTTGAGAGCCCCAGGTAGGCCCAAGCTCAAATTCTCCAGGTTGTGTGGGTATTGTCCTCAGCAATAGGGCCCCACTGTCAGTTTCCCAGAGCAACCCTTTGTCTTAGTAATAGGATGGGTTGGTTTAAGGCTTCCATGGAATCCTAGGAGCTGTGTGAGACCTTATGTATGCCGTTACTAGGAGTCCTCACTGCAGTCACCCTCCTTGATTTCAGGAAGCTTCCACTTGATTAGGGTTCCACACCACTCCCCCACAAATGCCCCCCCCCCCAATTTGGCCTTCTCTTCCTGTACTATCTTGACTCATCCCACCTTTCTCTCGCCTGATTTTCTGACTCCGAGCCCTCCTATAAAATCTATTCTAGTTCCTGATCCCAGGAAGAACCATGACCATATGTGCAGAGTTCTACCAGATTTTCAAAGAAGGGTTGTATAAATACTTCTCAAATTATTCCACAAATTAGAAACACAAGAAAAAATGCACAATTTATTTTGTGAGGCCACAGTTACTCTGATACCCAAGGTGCATAAACACTAAACAGAGAATTACAGACCGATTTCCTGTAAGAAGATAGATGCAAAACTATTCAATAAAATACTTACAAATTAAATCCAAGAACCCATAAAAAAAAAATCATCTACCATGATCAAGTAGGCTTCATCCTAGAGATGCAGGGATGGTTCAATATATGAAAATCAGTAATTGTAATTTACCACATAAATAAAAAAAGGGAAACAAATTCACATCATTATCACTTTAAGGGCAGAAAAGGCTGTTGACAAAATCCAACACTCTTTCATGATAAAAGTCCTGGAGAAATAAGGGATACAAGGGGCATACCTCAACATAATAAAGGCAATTATATCCTTTATTAATAAAGGTAAAGATATAGTCATCCTCAAAATAAATAGAGCAGAATTCAAAGCAATTCCACTAAAACCAGGAACAAGACAAGGATGTAGACATTATCCATGCCTATTCAATATATGACTTGAAGATTTAGCTAAAGGAATGAGAAAATAAAAGGAGATCAAGAAAATACAATTTGGAAAGGAGGAAATCGAAGTATTGTTATTTGCATATTATTCTATACTATGTATGTGACCCTAAAAATTCTATGAGGGAACTCTTCTAGCTGATAAACACTTTCAACAAAGTAGATGGATACAAGATTAGCAAAAAAACAAAGAAACAAACAACAACAACAAAAACAGTCAGTAGCTCTCTTATATTCAAATTACAGACTGAGAAAACATTCAAAGTAACAACATTGTATGCACATTGTGCATTATGTAAAGATTATCATTGTATTAGTCAAATGCTGATTTTTTTTTTGCCATTATATCTTATTTCAATATGGACATGACATTATAATGTTTATGTCAAGAATCTCCTGGCTCAAGTTTGTGTAAAAATCCTTACCAGTTTCTCTCTGTTTTGTCAATAAAAGCTGATCACCCAATACCTGGGAAGAAGCAAGAATAGGGGAGAAATTCCACCAGGCAGGGGAAGGAATAAGAGGAAAAAGGAGATTTCCCATGAGGAAAAAAGTGGGAGGACCCACAAAAGTGCAGCTGGAGGACAGGAACCCCTAAGCGCAAGTATTATAGGCATGATAGCTAGGATACCTCCTACCAGATTACCAGATTAAGTTAGGGAGTTAAGAGAGATCATTTGCCTGCCCAGGTATTGAGATAGAACTTGAAAATAAATCTTGGTCTCTCTGTGTTAGAACTAACTACCATAAAGGAATATAGTTACCATATTAATTTAAGGCATACAATTATTTTAAAATAAAATTTACACAACATCTTTAACAATAGCCTCAAATTATATAAACTATCTCAGAGTAACTCTAAGAAAGCAAGTGAAATATGTATATGATAAAAACTTCAAGTCTTTGAAGAAAGAAATTGAAGATGGTATATGGAAAGATTTCCCATGATCATGGATCAGTAGGATCAACACAGAAAAACAGCAGTCCTATTAAAACCAGTCACTGTCAAAATTCCAACACAATTTTTGAAAGGACAGTTCTCAACTTCATAAGAAAAAACAAAAATCAAAAACATAAAACCTAGGAAATCAATGAAAACTTGATGAATATCCCACCAATCATGATTTCAAATTATACTACAGAGCTATAGCACCACAAGAATACAATCTCATGGTATTGTCTTAAAGTTGGATATGTTGATCGATGGAATTAAATCAAAGACCTAAATCCACATACCTCTGGGAACCTGATTTTTGGCAAAGAGGCTAAAACCATACAATGGGAAGAAGAAGCATCATCTACAGATTGTCCTGGTCTAAGTGAATGTCTGCATGTAGAAGAATGCAAATGGATCCATATTTATCACCCTGTACAAAACTTAAATCAAGGGAAAGTGGATCAAAGACCTCAACATAAAACCAGATGCAATGAACCTGATAGAAGACAAAGTAAAGAATAGCCTTGGGTTCATTGACAATAGAGACAGCTTTCTGAACAGAACACCAATATCCCAAGCACTAAGAGCAACAATTAATAAATAGGAGCTCATGAAACTATAAAGTTTCTGAAAAGCAAGGGGCATATATCATCAATCAGACAAAGTGGCAGCCTACAGAAACAGAAATGATTGTTTTCCAACTCCACTTCTGAAGAACGCTAACATTCCAAATACATAAAGAACTCAATAAACTAGATATCAAAAGATTTACCAACTTAATACACATGTATACAGAGAATTCTCAGTAGAAGAAACTCAAATGGATGAGAAACACTTAAATGGTCAATGTTCTTAGCCATTGGGGAAATACAAAAAGATGTGAACCTTGATCAAGCTACCATTTCACATCAATCTTTCTTTGGACACTGACATTTTAATGAATGGAATGTAATAAGATTGACTTTTCTTTCTAAATATTGAAATTACTAAAGGAAGATGTAACTGATTTTAGTGGATTCATTCTGTTATTCTGTATTCTCCATCTGAATTCACCGTTAGACCATCAGTCTTCAAAAATCAAGGACTCTGAAGACCAAGTGCATTATGGGCCATGAGTGATGGAGTAAATAAAATCAGAGGAAATAGCTGAACATTAGAACCTATTCAATATACAATTTTCTGAATCTGAATATCAGATAACTAATCTGAGCCATTTTCTCTGAAATTATAATGTAGAAACTGTATCAGTCAGAGTATAGCACTGAATGCAGTTATAGATGACAGGAAACAATTACAACAATCATAAAAACATAATCACATATAAAAACTTAGAGGGCATTATCTCCACTTTTATACTGCAACATTTCCTCTGGGTTTTCTGAAATAGTAGATATCCCACAGAAATACACAGCAGCAAGTCTGGCGTACCAAGACATTTCACTAAAGTCTATAACCTATGAAAGGGAAACCTTAACTAAATGTATCAAGGAAAGAATTGTAACTCATTTTGAAAACATTTTGTCCTGGAGTTGCTATGATACTATATGAAGTATCATAGACATTGAGGTATACTCTCTCTGATAAAAGCAGTTTAGCAAAAAGAATGTAATACAACATGATTTTATCCAGTGTGAACAAAGAGAATAGTGGCCTGACTTTTCTTTCAGAAGTTAAAAACAAAACAAACAGTATTCTATGATTTTCAAGTGTAAACTCTTTTATTTGTGTTTACTCTATAACAATTAGAAATTTTCATAATTTGGTAAATAGATTTCTTTCAAATTTAGAGCTTCCTATTCCAGTTTAACACCTTGAGGTAATATAAAAAATGACTGATTAGTGTGATTTCAATTTTTGTAATGGATGACTCCAGTGTAAATGACCATCATAAACAAAACTGAGACCAGGGTCACCACATTCAAAATTTAATTTTACAGATGAGAATGGATAACAGATTGTTAAAGTGTTATGCCTCTCAAATTTAATGCCTGATGTGTAGGACTTAATATTCTCTATCAGTTACTTTACATGTTTCTTACCTTGTATTTTCCTTTGACCCTTTCATTTTATAAGCTTTAGAACTGAAAGCAGTATAGTCAATATTATGAGACTGTATTTGCAGCATTTGGGCTTCTGATCTTACTCCCTATTAGGTTTATGTCAAAACTGAACTTACCCAGAAAATATCTGATATTCAAAGATTTAGATATTTGCAGTTTATCTCTTTTGCCTTAACTTTACAAGTATACAGACTGCATTTCTAGTCATGATGTTCTTTAAAAGGCTGCCTTATGAAATAAATAGATTAGTTCAGTAAAGTGTTTGAACCTGAGCAAGTGTGAGAACCTGAGTTAAATCTCTCTAGCATCCATATAAAATGTCAGACACAGAGGTACATACTCAAAATGATAGCACAGAAGAGGCAGATAAATGATAGCACAAAAGGATCCTTGGAGTTTGCTAGTTAGCCAGTCTTCTCCAGCATTTAGGTTCCAGGTTCAGTGAGAGATACTGAATAATAATAATAATAATGATGATGATGATGATGATGATGATGATGTAGTACTGGTAATAGAAATTGAGTAGAGAATGAATGAGAAAAGCACTCAATATCCCCCCTAGCCTTCATGTACAAATACACAGATGTACAGATGTTACACACATACACCTAACATATAATTTAAAGCTGTCTTCTAGAAAAGAAACAGGGAGAAAAATGAATTTCAGTGTTTCTCCAAGGTTCTAAACAGAAGTAGAAATAGTCTAGCAATGTTAAGCAATGTATACACACACACACACACACACACACACACACACACACACACAAAGCAAACTATACAAGGTGAACTCTCACTCCTGATAGTGAAGCCAGTGTCTCCTAAAAATCAATATAGCTGGTATCACAATGGGAAAATCTTTTATTATTTATTTATTTATTTATTTATTTATTTATTTATTTACATTCCAGATTTTATTGCCTCTCCGACCCTCAGTCCACCCTCTGACTATTCCACATCCCATACATTGTCCCTACCTCCCCTGTCAACATGAGGATGTCCTCACCACCTCCCCTCCCCACTCAATCAGGCCTCTAAACTCCCTGGGGCCTCCAGTTTCTTGAGGGTTAGGTGCATCATCTCTGCCCATAAGTCCTCTACTGTATGTGTGTTGGGGACCTCATATCAGCTAGTGTATGCTGTCTGTTTGGTGGGCCAGTGTTTGAGGGATCTCAGGGGTCCAGGTTAATTAAGACTGCTAGTTCTCCTACAGGGTTGCCCTCCTCCTCAGCTTCTTTCAGTTTTTCCCTAACTGAACCACTGGAGTCAGCTGCTTCTGCCCATTGTTTGGGTGCAAATATCTGCATCTCACTCTTTCAGCTGCTTGTTGAGTTTTCTGAAGGATAGTCATGATAGGTCTCTTTTTGTGAGTGCTCCATAGCCTCAGAAATAGTGTCAGACCTTGGGGCCTTCCCTTGAATTGAATCCCACTTTGGGCCTGTCAACGGACCTTCTTTTCCTTGGGCTCCTCTCCATTTCCTTCCCTGCAGTTCTTTCGGACAGGAACAGTAATGGGTCATAGTTTTGACTGTGGGATGGCAACCCCCTCCCTCACTTGATGCCCTGTCTTCCTGCTGGAGGTGTGCTATATAAGTTCCCTCTCCCTACTGTCAGGCATTTCATCAAAGGTCCCTCTCTTTCACCTCCCAGGTCTCTGTGCATTCTGGAAAATTCCCCTGACCCCCCCGCCCCAACCTCCTACCTCCTGAGGTTGCCTGTATATAAGTTCTTCATCCATCTTCCTACCATATGTCTGTCTCTACAATTTATTCTGCAACCTTTCAGATAATAATTATGTGAAATGTATAGAGTACAACATGTAAAAGTTTTTCTTGCCAGAGAATTAGAGTTCTTTGCAGTTTCTGGAAGAACTAGAATTAAAAGCAAGAAGGCATTTCTGTATGATCTCATCCCATAACATTGGAGCAGGTGGTCCTCATGTCTATGTCCAGAAACTTCTATAAACCTTAAATTCCATCAGCTATGTACAACACTACTAAGGTAAGTGGTTTTCAAGACATGCTCAGAATGTACCTGAGACCTATTGTCTCCCATGTATGCTTACACATATTCTAGAGAGTGATCGTTTGTAGAAATGATGGTTTCTATAGCTCTTAAGGGTCTTTCGTGTATATATAAACTAAGTGCCAATTTTACTGGTAGGTGGTAGCTTGATTCCAGGTTGAGAGATATTAGACTAGGAGACAGGAGGATGTATGAACACAAAACGGATAATCCACAATACATTGGAATTTGCACTTGCTATTAACTCTGATTGGTCACATATAATCTATGTTCTATGTATA
>NC_034596.1:87446090-87454340 GCF_900095145.1 Mus pahari | reverse complement strand
AAAAACAAGAAAGAAGAAAGAAAGAAAGAAAGAAAGAAAGAAAGAAAGAAAGAAAGAAAGAATAACGCTTATGTTACAAATTTTCTTTTAAGAAACCTATTTAAAAAAAAAAAACTTTGCAGTTCAATCTATTTCCTTGCAAATGTCATGATTTCATCTTCCCTTGTGGTTGAATAAAATTCCATTTTCTTTATGTTTCACAGTCTCATTATCCATTAATCTGTTAATGGACATCTATGCTTGCTCTATATCTTAGCTATTGTGAATAGTACAGCAATAATTAAGGATGTGCAATATCTCTGTAGTAGGAATTAGAGTCATTCAGGTATACAGTTAGGATTACTATAGATTGGATCATAAGGAAATTATTATGTTAAGGGAATATACCAGACTCAAAATGACAAATACTATGTGTCTCTTTCATATGTGAATCCTGCATCCTGATTATTTTTAAATTTCTATATGTATATATGTATACCTGGAAAGAATCATGAAATTAAAATGAGAACCATGGGCACATGAGGTGTTATTAGGAAAGAGTGGAATGGTTAAAAGAAGTAAGGCAGGCCATGTGACATGAATACAGGAGTTCTAGTGGTAACAAGAAGCAAGCCATGCAGCAGAGACAGCAAGGAGGTGGCAGAGAAGAATGTAAGAAGAGGTTTAGGGTATGTATGAAAGTGTCATGATGAAACTCATTAGTTTGCGTGACGATTTTCAAGAGCTAATTATTCATATTTGGAAAATAGGATAAAAAAGTTTCGTAAGAGCAGCATGATAAAGTAGCAAGTGATGATCAGTAGCTCCCCTCTAAGGGCGTAAGATCTGCTTAGCAACCGAGCTTTGACATTGGATGGGTGATTATGTTCAAGGCTAGACCGTCAAAAGTCTTTCTCTGTTAAACTCTCAAGAGTGATAAATTATCCTCTAACCCAGTGTGCAATCATATTTCAGAATGCTGATGTGAAGCATCACCAATCTTTTTCTGCCCACAGTTCCCAAACAACTCATGCTAGATGTACATTTCCTATGAAGTCAACTCTTCACAACAAGAAAGCGGGTGACAGCCTCTATTCCAGCTCAACCTTGTCTACAAAGGAAAACAACATCAAGACAACAGTCTTTAAATCTTAGTAACCAAATTCTCATCCAGAAGCATCTCAGGAACTAACAGATTACCACCCTGTCTCTGGTACCCTGCACATGCTAGACAAATAATCTAACACTGATATAACTCAGTTTGCTTGAGTGAACTCCACCCACTTTGTCCTGTTTACACATTACCACATTAATCAACTGTGTTATATTGGTTGACATATAAGTAAATTGATTTATTGCTTCCATGAACTTTAAATATAAAATGTTTAATGCAACACAAGGAGAACTTCTAGTGGCTGTTTTAATATGAAGCATTGGAAAAACAATAATCATGAGTACAAAGTGGGTTTATTTGAACTCCATCATGTGTCAGACCCTTTTAAAGTCTTCACATGATCCCATTTAGAACTAAAGTAACATGTAATTATCGCTATTCACCAGTTTGACCCACTTAAGCTTTAAGATGTTCCCAGTTGCAAGCAATTTGAGTACCTCCTATTATGTTACTAAGATGATTGTATGTATTAGTAACAGCATGCTTTCCATCCATTGTCATAATTTTCCTCTCTACTGATATTCATAAGTGTCCAGAGATCTAAACACTAATGGATAAAATTGATGATAATCAGATATTTTACATATTAGCCTTCCATTTGGAACATGCTAAGAGACTACTGAAGTGATGGGAATAGCTGCAGGAGAAAAATGTCAGCATCCATCTGGCCTCTCTTGCCTTCTCTGCTTTATTCATCTTCCTCCAAGTTATTCAGTCCTCATGTCTACAACTGCTGCAACTCCATCACCCCAGGTACAAACAGTTCTGTTTGGGGTAATTAGCATAAAGTATGTTCTAAGAACTTTTCCAGGCACATATATCCCAGTCTTTATATTGTGATAAATGTAGATTAGCTATAAACACCCTAATTTGCACAAATACTTTGGATGTATGGTGAAGCTCCCCAATTCCATGATACCTAGGTTTTATTTTCCCACAATACCAGGTTTGTTAGCCAACATATAGGTAAGAATGTGTATATGAAATAACAGAATAAGATTATTTAATATACATAAATATCCACCAGAGTCTCAGAAGTTTAAAAGCATTGATTTACTACATTAAATATAAAGCTATATACTTGGAAATACTTACAACTTTTGAAAACTCAAACTACAACTCTTAAGAAGTATATTCAATCATATTATTGGTTTCTAATAAAAGAAGTTAATTTTTTTAAAGAAGTTAAATTTTTAAAAAATTCTTGACATTATAATATAATTACATCTCTCATTGTCCTCTACACAAACCATCCATATAGCCTTCCTTGCTCTATTTCTGTTTCATGACTTTCCCTTTCATTAATTTTTAGTACAAGTATAAAGCACACCCATCATGTCTCACCAGCATGACAGGCTAAGCATGAGCCGAAGAAGGACAACAATAGACATGTCATATTTCCTGAAGGAACCCCTGGAGTCATTAACCCTACATAAATAACTACAGGCAATTATGTAGGCTCAGACTAGGAAAAATTGTCATCTCCATGGAAGAGCAAACCAACTTGTCATTAAATACCAAATGGTCAGCCTTGAAAGTAGACATATGAATTGCAGATTGTACAGGTTATATCTAAATCTATCACCTATTATCTATATTTATCTACATCTATCTATCCCTATATCTATACCTATAGATAGTTAAATATATAGACAGGCATGCATGAAATTTAACATATTATGACATATCTTTCCAAAGAATTTTATACCAAAATTAATCACTAGAATGTGTCCAATAACCTGTTTAAGCTATCCTGTCTAATAATGTAAAATCATTGAATAATAACTTGTCCAATACTTCCTCTTTAACCAGGCCACAAGTCATGGATATGTGTTCGTGTGTAGGAAAGTGTGTGTGCATATGTGGATGGAAGAGGAGAATGATCCAAATTGTTACCACCCTTTAATTACGCATCTCACCTTGTTTTGAATGACAGGGTCTCTCACTTCCCTAAAACCAGATAGACTGGATGACAAGAGAGCCTAAAAGTCCAGCCTATCTCTGCCTCTGCACTGTTGGGATTGAAGGCACCTCTCCTTGACTCTTTTCATGATTCTGAGAATGAAACTCAGGTTGTAAAACTAACTTTTATTTTCCTGATGTAATTGTTGTCTCGGAGCCTTACTACTTCCATCAGCTAACCTAGGTCTAGCCCTGGCAGCACCTTGTCTTTGTACAATCTGACCTAGGCTTGGAACGTTTGCAGCCTCTGAGACTGACTTCAGAATAAGCTAACCCCTTCTAGTTCTTTCTGAATTGTCTGGCTGATTCAACTCAGACGTTCTTGCTCAATCTCCTCTCCAAGCTAACTGATTCAATCTGGCTTCTCTGTCTCTGCCTCTCCCGAACTGCCCTGCTTGACTTCAAACTAACTCTAGCAATCTGTTCTACTCTCTGGCTTCTTTTCATCCTCTGGCTCATCTTTCATCCTTTATCTTTGTGTAGCTTGTTCTCTCTTTAACCTATCTCTGTAAAATTCTCTAAGTAAAACTGTACCCTGACTCCCTCACTCCATTATTCTCTTAAGTAGCTTTAGCTTCCCTTTCTTCTTCTCTTCTCTTCCTCTCTTTCTTCATGAGAGTTGGGCATATCCTCATGTGAAATATTTCTCTGATTTGTCATTTTGTCTCTCTACATTCAATTAGATTTCACTGTCAAACATGGGCGTTTCCTTCTACAAACTAATTTTACATTCCTTGTCTAGAATTAAAAGATGGGTACTAAGGGCATGTCTATGTTCCAACCAGAGGGACTAAAGGGGTGCCCTAATAGCTGAGCCATGACACAATTGGAAATAGTTTTTTTCACTACCACAATCTTGGGGTTCACAGTGAGACAAAATATCCTGCAACATGAGGTTCTTTTTTTTTTTTTTAATTTTTTTTAAAGATTTATTTATTTATTATATGTAAGTACACTGTAGCTATCTTCAGACACTCCAGAAGAGGGCGTCGGATCTTATTATGGATGGTTGTGAGCCACCATGTGGTTGCTGGGATTTGACCTCAGGACCTTCAGAAGAGCAGTCGGGTGCTCTTACCCACTGAGCCATCTCACCAGCCCGCAACATGAGGTTCTTAAGCACCCCACAGCAACTACTTTCTTGAATGAGACATCTCCCCAAAGAGGACAAGGACAATTTGGATTTTAACCACATGAAAATCAAAAAGAGCACTTCAAGCTTTTGGGGGGGGAAAAGAGGATTTCATCTTATGTCGTTGATAGGTTTATATAGGTATAAAATAACACAGATATAAAAGAAAAGGGGTGCAACATTGCCATCTATATTGTGTGCAAATAGCATTCATTATAAAATAAGCCTACAGCAATTATTCATGTAGCTCACAATGGTAAGCATACATTGTTATGCCTGTTTCGTTAACCTCGAAAGACTGCCAAGGAGCTGATCACAGTGCAATTGCACTAGGGTCTTTATTACAAGCTCGAGCATGGGCCAAACCACCATCTCTGACACAGCAGAATGGGAGGGTGAAGCCCTAAGCTCTCAGCGGGACAAGTTTTATAGAAAATGGCAAGCAAGGGAAGGGGTTTCTAGTCAGCCACACCTCTGATTGGGGGGCCTATCATAGAATTTTGTTGTCCTTTACATAATTGGCTGGTGCTGGGAGCCAAACCATAAGCTTAACTTCTGCTTTCCTCCTGACTGGTGGTTGTTAGGAGGTAGAGTGTCAGGGGCGGGCTTGTAACCTGAAAACTAGTACCAAGAGCAGGTTTGTTGGGGAGTGACCAGAAAACTGGTGCTAGACAATGGCTTGTTAGCTAACTCAAATTAAACCTTAGGTCAGCTTCTCTAAGAAGGAGTGTGAACCCAAAATCTGGTCTCTCAGTACTATTCTGTGTTCATAAGAGTATGCTTATGTGTTCTGCTGTATATGATAAAATTGATCAAGCTTTCTAATGCTTTGGAGTATAAGCACATATTATTAATTCTTAATATTTTGAGAATATTTTAGCCTCTAAAAGTGTATGTTTAAAGAACTGCACTTCTAATAGTTCAATAAAAGTGTAAGATTGATTCATCAAGGATAAGAAATACTTCAAATGTGGAAGACATTGATGATAAAGGATGGAATGTATGAGTAGAGTTACATGAGATATATATATATATATATATATATATATATATATATATATATATACATATATAATGCTAGAAACATCTTAATTTTGTTGTGAATCTAATACTAGAAAAGAAATATTTTTAATTGAGGAAGATAAGAAAATAGTAGACCTTGAGACAGATATTGTTGAATAAGGTAAACTGAGATTCTAATAATAAGCTAAAACCAATGACCCATTGTGAGAACTGCAAGTCAGGAATGCTGTCTGACTTCTAACAAAAACAAATATTGTCTACTGTGAAAGATAACTTTATCAGATTAGAACTCATGCCTCCCCTCAATTTAACCTCAGCTAAATGTAAGATCACTATCAATTATATTTGGACTTACTAGCAACCTCAATACCATTCTGAAAAATCAAGAAAAACAAACAAAAAGCAAAACACACACACACACACACACACACACACACACACACACACACATCTGTGGAGGATTCAGACAGGCTCTCCATGATAATTTAACAAAATTAAGTGATTAACCACATATTGATCTTGAAACACAAAAGTCTTAGAAATGATGGTGATAATTATTTGAAATCAAAACTCAATTTGTAGAGGAAAGTAGACATATTGGAAGGACAATTTAATAAAGTTGGAGATCTATATGCACTTAAAAGACAGAGACATGAAGATGGTAAAAGAGCTGAGCAACCACTGGAATTCAGAGGAAATTTAAAATCTCTTTATTGAAACGTCAAAGGAAATTTTTAGAGATGTGCAGCCCAAGAGACAGAGAATCTAGTCCCATTCTTCTCTGTATAGATTTGGTTTTCCCAGAACCGTTTGTTAAAGATGACAACTTTGGGCATCTCAACCCCAAATCAGGTATCTGAAATTACAGGGACTTGTATCTGGTTCCTCGGTTTTATTCCATCAATCTACATATTTGTTTGTGCACAGATATCATGCTGCTTTCATTACAATGGTTCTATCATGTAAATTGAAGTCAAATATGATAACAGCTCATGCTGTATTCAGTTTTGCCCAGGATTACTTTGCCTGTTTAGATTCTCTATGCTTCTATGTGAATTTTAAGATTAGTTTTCTATTTATGTGAAGAATGGTACTGAATTCTTAATTAACAAAATTAAGATGTCTATGTTAAATAAAACAATAAAGACTGAATTGTCTGGAGTTGGCTAAAGGCTATAATCCACAAAATTTTATGCAACATATGGCAAATACAATAAACAAGAAGAAATTCATAGATAAGCACTTTGGAGTGATGCTAAAAACTATTCAAAAATAATTTCCTCTCAATATATCAAAGGAAAAGACAAAAAGGTAAAAAACAAAAACAAACACAAACCAACCTTGCTTATATCAGTGGTATGAGTTAAAAAACTAATTGTATAATTAAAATGATAAAAATAAAAGCATTCAGAAATTTGCATTTGACATTTGACAAAGCTTTTTTTTTAAGTTAGTTAATTTTTCCATTAATTTATCTATTCATTTTACATCCCAATCACTGCCCCACCCTGTGTCCCTCTAACAAAATCCCTCTTCCAACCCCCTCCCCTGCTCCACTGAGAGGCTGTCTCACCCCATACCCCTCCACCCTGATCCATCAAGTCACTGAGGCCAGAAAGGCAACCCTCTTGGGGATCATATTTCACAGACAGGCAATAGCTTTAGGGACAGACCCCACTCCAGTTGTTGTGGGGCCCACATGAAGACTGAGCTGCACATCTGCTACATGTATGCCAGGGGCCTCATTCCAGCCTGTGAATACTCTTTGGTTGGTAGCTCAATCTCTGAGAATCCCCAAGGGTTCAGATTAGTTGACTCTGTAGGTCTTCCTGTGGAGTTCCTACCCCTTCAGGGCCCTCAATATTTCTTCCTCCAAAGCTTCCATAAGAGTCCCTTATTTGGCTCTGGGTCTCTGCATCTGTTTTAGTCAGCTGCAGGGTTGAGGCTCTCAGAGGACAGCTCCTTTCTGCAAGTATAACAGAGTTTCATTGTGACAGGGATTGGTGTTTGCCCATGGGATGGGTCTCAAGTTGGGCCAGTTATTTGTTGGGCATTCCCTTAGTCTCTGCTCTATCTTTGTCGTTGCATTTCTTGTAGACAGGACAAATTTTGGGTGGAAAATTTTGTAGATGTGTTTGTGTCATTATCCTACCACTGGAGATCTTGCTTGGCTACAGGAGGTGGTCTCTTCAGTTTCCATATCTCCACTGCAGTGCTTCTTAGCTAAGGTCACCCCACACTGACTCTTGGGAACCTCACAAATTCCAAGTCTCTGGCTTGTCCTAGAGATTCCCTCTAACTCCAAACCCTGCCGGCTGCAGATTTCTGTTCATTCTCTTAGCCCTCTGGCAGTCTGTCCTGTTTCTGACCACCCAGTACCTGATCCTGACCTACCCCCACTCTCCTCCCCATCTTCTCTCCCACCCAGCTCCTTCCCTCTCTCTGCCTCCTCTGACTACTTTATTCCATCTTCTAAGTGAGATTCAAGCAAGAAATGGAGGCAGGCAGAGCTGTGGCATGAGGAGTGGAGTGCAGATCCTTGATTGCAGGTAGGGGTGTGGACCAGAAGATAGATCACAGAAAGGACAAGGAAGACCTTATGGCTGTTGGGCTTGCCGGGGTCCAGCAGGAAGGGGCTGGCAAAGCTATTTTTAAGAGTAAGAATGGGTCCGGCGCCTGTCCCGCCCAAGGAGGGGTGTTCGCCTGGCAGCAGTCCCCAGGCTGATCCGGTACCCGGCACCTTTCCCCGCCCGAGGAGGGGTGTTCCCCTGGGAGTAGTCCCCCGGCATCCAGCGCCTTTCCCCACCCGAGGAGGGGTGTGCGCCCGAGAGCAGTACTAAGGCTTGGTCCAGCATTCGGGAACTTTTCCCGCCCGAGGAGAGGTGTCTGCCCAGGAGCAGTCTCCCAGGTCTGAACCCGAGGGGCCTTTTCCCGCCCGAGGAGAGGTGTCTGCCCAGGAGCAGTCTCCCAGGTCTGAACC